>NW_008613004.1:3503-5507 GCF_000691845.1 Merops nubicus | reverse complement strand
GGTGCCCCCTGGGAGGGTGCCCGGGCCCCTCCACCGGCTCACGGGGGCGTATTCCCGGGCACATTCGCCTTACAATTAGCACACGCTCTTTAATTGTGTTTCCTCTTTCATGGTTGCGCCTGGATTATCTCCGCCACGGCGGCACTCGGCAGAGAATGCTGCTATTTATGGCTGGCCCCTGTCAGCACCCTCGGGGGGCGGGGGGGGGCCTGTCAGCGCCGTCGGGAGGGCGGGGGGGGCACCTCCTCCCGCGGCCACCTCCTGTCCACCGTGCAGGACACAACCCCAACACGGGCCAGCAGCTCGGGCTTGGGGGTATCATCTGTCCTCGCCACCCAGGCCCGCTGGCCCCCAGCCCTTTTTTTGCAGGTGGCAGCTCTTCCCCAGACCCCTGAGCTGGGCAAACCCTCCTGGCTGCTACTGTGGTGATGTACCCTTCCCAGTGAAGATAGAGCTGCAAGGGGCAAAGCTGCTAAATTAACTCTGCCTGGAAGAAGCTGTCAGAAATTGAAACCTTCTGAACACCAAGAGGTGATGGATAAAACTCTCCAAAAGCTCCTGAAGATGCTGCCAGCAGAAAGGGCCTGTGGGGGGAGCACGACGGGCAAGCCCAAGGAAAGGGAAGGATGCCCCCCAAACCCTCATGCAATAGGAACTGAGGTACAGGGATGTGGCTCAAGGGCACAGAGACCATCTGTGGCAAAGGAGATGGGCTTCAGCCACCAGCCAACACTGGGACACATGGGCCACCCCCATCGCCCCCCTTGCCATGAGCACCAGGAACAGTGTGGCCACCACTGCTGGCTTCATATTGCAGCTCTGAGCTGCACAGGAATCCATCTTTCTACCTTTAATAAGCTTTCTCCCTTTAAAAATAATCATTACCAATAAACAAATCTACCAGCCAGCGTATATAAGCATCAAATTAAGTAGCTACATGCATTTGTTATGTTTGATATAGTCTTGTTAACTGGAAATTCCTAGGTTTGGAATATGTATTGATTTCAGCAAACATATATTATTTTACTGTAAGTACCAAGAGCCATTGTAGTTAATATACAACAGTTTAATTTAAAATGCATTAGTTTAATAAAAATGCATAAAATAGAAGAGAATTGCATTAGCTCCAATAAAAAATTCAATTTCATAAATATTATCCAGCGTTAAAATGCATCGATTTCCCAGGAAAATGTATTGGTCAGGGGTAATTTACATTGGTTTGAATGGGAATGTACTGGTGTGTATACATATGTATTAGTTTAGTCAAATATAGCTGATCACAGACAAAAATATCAGTCGGAGCAACAGATAAGGAAATGGTAACGGCGTGGGGGGAGCGGCTGCACAGGCTGGCTCTGGACTGTCCCAGCACGCTGACGTGGCCACGCTCAGCCAGCCCAGGGCTCCAGGACCCCCACGTTGGCTCTGTTGGGGTCCCCTCTCAGGCCAGGCGTGGGGAGCCCGTTACTGGGCACGGGCAGGACCCTGCTGGGGGGCAGGCACGGGTCTCGCTCGGGCAGAGCACGTGCCCTGGAAAGAGCAGGGTTAATCACATCCCTTTGACTCCATTATTTTATCGAGCTCGAGAGGGGCTGTCCTATTAATTAGAAAGGCTTTTTCATGTAAAACACAGGCTCTTTTGAGATAAGAGGGGACGATGCTTGATTTTGCTGTGGCACGGATAAATGTGTTGCTCCCTGACATCCATTCACAGGCTGCAGCCCCTTCCCACCAGCTCTTTTGTTCACTACACAGTTCTATATGTATCTGTACACACCTACATGTTTAAAGCACTCAGTTTTCCTGGATACGAGTAAGTCTCCCAAGAGCCACAACAGAAGAGGGAAAAGATGTGCCTGGAGCCACCTCCGTCCCCAGGCTGGACCAGGATCCTCTCTGGAGGGGCAGGATCCGGCCCCTGCACCACAGAGAATTACATCTGGCAACAAGAAGTGAGCAGTGGAGCAGATGCACGGTCTTACAGATTATGGCAGGGGAAGCAGA
>NW_008613004.1:2569-3472 GCF_000691845.1 Merops nubicus | reverse complement strand
ACAGGCATCCATCTGCACCCCATCCCTGGCCAGGATTTCTGTGCCACACTGGGCACAGCCAACCCCTCGAACACCCTGGCCACCATCTCACCCCCAGCCACAGAATGGGCATCACCAGGGAGAGACTGAGGTCCAACCTCCTCCAGGCTGAGCAGGCAGAAACGGTCCTTTCCCACCAAAACTATAAATATTCTGGGAGATCTTCATGGCTGCAGAGCTGCCTCCAGCCCTGGCACAGACAGGGAGCCAGGGAGGGGCAGTGCCCAGGCGACGCTGGTGGCTCCACAGCCAACGGTCCCATTAAACTGCTACACTTCACTTCCCTGATGCTTATGGATTTTTCCTTAATGCCACAAATTAAGGTAATTGGGCTCGGCTGGCTGATGAATCCAGCTGAACTTGGCAGGAGGAGGGAGCTCTAAGCTGACATTGATGCTGCCCACCCCCGGGTGTGCCCAGGGCTGCTCCTCCCCCCAGCTCTACCCCTTGGGTCTCTTACCTGCCCTTTTGCCCAGGCAGACCCCAAAACCCATCCTGAAATCCTTTCCCTCAGCTGGAGCTCCATCCAGACAAGGCAGTCATCCCTGGATCAGGAGTTTTCTCCCCTCCAGACACTTTTCCTCAGGCATTTCCCTGCTGCCCACTTAAATCCTCTGTGCACTGCCACCCCTGCTGGCTCAGCCGCGGCAGCCGGGCACCGAGGTGCGACCGAGTGGCGACTGCCAGGGGTTAAACTTGAGATTTGTGTCCTCTGAGGGAGCGGGGGCAGCGTCTGCAGAGCTCCAAGGATCCCATTTCACACTCCCTTTTGTTCCCAGCCCTGCCCCAGCCCTCCTTGCTCACTCCACATGCCGAGGAGAGGCTGCTGGGGCCCAAGGCGGGCACCCCTCCCACACCCGACAC
>NW_008613004.1:0-2455 GCF_000691845.1 Merops nubicus | reverse complement strand
GCTATGGCACCATTTGGCCCCCCCATGCCATTCCTGCCCCAGCACGCCCACCAGGACAAGGCGAGAGGGAGGGGAGATAAAAAACAGGCTAAAAATACCCAAAGATAAACCAGAGCTGCCCCAGTCTCCAGCTCTGCAAGGGTGGCAGGGACAGGGCTCGGAGCCCAGCAGAGGTTTTTGCAGGATTGCTCTCTGCTGGAGCCAGCATGGGGAGAGTTAATGATGAGCATCCCACTGGGACCAAGGGGAGCAAGTGTTTGGCTTAACTGGGTGACAGGTGCCTCGGTGGGGGGTGGCACATGAGAGCAGAGCCCTGCGAGCCTGCCCTGCTGGGTGGGAGCTCAGCATCCACCTCCAGCCTCAGCCCCAGGCTCTCGGATGGCCAGTGCTGCAGCAGGATGGTCCCTTTCCTCCAGGGACAGGGTGACCCGCAGCCTCCTCTGCTCTTCGAGCATCACAAGCCATGGGACCCCCTTGCAGGCAGGGCATGGGGGCTCCTCCACCTCCAGCAACTGAGCAGCACCCCCCTTTGCCATGCCAACGCTGCGGTGGGGCGTGAAGGCTCCCAAAGGTGCTTGGCAGGACTGAGGCAAAGCATCCATGTCCCAAGGCTTGGGGGGGTGTAGCTGGGAGTTCCCCTTGG
This sequence comes from Merops nubicus, assembly GCF_000691845.1. Taxonomy (NCBI): domain Eukaryota; kingdom Metazoa; phylum Chordata; class Aves; order Coraciiformes; family Meropidae; genus Merops; species Merops nubicus. Next base: position 1,812 of record NW_008613004.1, on the reverse strand, counting down.
CTGAGTGCTCCCCATGTGTCCCCGTGGAGGGGAAAAGCCTGTCCCCAGCCCAGGTGACCAATGCAGCTGGAGTGGCTCCTGTGCAGTCCCCAGCACGGGCCAGCACCCCCAGCATGGGAGCTGTGGGGGCACCAGCACTTGGTTAACCTTGAAACCCTCTCTTGGCTCACGTGTCACGTCAGCCAGTGACAACAGCAAGCTGCTATTCCAGATTAGAGAGAGAGGGACACAGAAAGTCAGAGACAACAGGGCTGGGGGTGGCTAACTTACCTATTACAACCAAAAGTGGGCATGGGGCTATTTTTAACCCGGAGTGGGGTCTATTTATTGTTTCAGCTGAGGCAAAGCGAGGGACTGCCTCCGAGACGCCCGGGTGAAGCCATGGTGAGTACCCAGAGCCCTGAGCTCCAGCAGGAAGAGCCCAAATCCCTTCACTTTTTCACCAGTCTAGCTTTACTGGGCAGGGAGGGAGGGAAGCGACAGGGATCTGACAGCCGAGGGTCCCTCCTGCCCTGGAAAGAGGGTGAACAAGTCGGGGAGCACGTGGCTGCAGCAGCAGCATCCTGTGGGGAACAGAGAAGTGGTTCCCATGCTAGCAGAGCTTTCCAACCAGGACAGACCCTTTGGGGTCCAAATGGTCATTTTCCTGCCTTCCCTTCCTCCATCCAGCAAGAGGAAGGATCCTTGTGACCCCAAAACCTTCCCACTCTGCCTGCTCCTGGCAGACCCCCCCAGCTCGAGGTTGCCAGAGCTCATGGCTGGACTGAGGGGCAGGGTGGGAGGGTGAGCAGCTCTGTCCTCAGCTCTTGCTGAAGAGACACATTGAGCCATTTCTGGTTGTTTCAAGCCTCAGTGCAGGAGGAGGAAGTTTTTTTAAAGCAGAAAATATTTTAATACATGCTGTGTTCTTAGCAAGAGGCACAGCAGGGTGAGGAAGCACCCAGTGACTACAGTCCTTCTGTGCAACCTCAGCAGCACTCACAAACGCACGTTTCCACCCAGGGAGGTCTCACCCCAGTGCTGATCCTTCTACCAGCCATAGCTTTTGGTGGGGAATTGGTTTCTCAGTTCATCTTTCCTCAGACTTATTTGCCTAAATTCATGAAAAAAGGCAAAGATGGGGCTGTAATTTAAGCAGGAATCTTAATATCCCTGGGTATCTTGGAGAGTGCCCAGAGCTCCTGAGCTACCCATGGGGAAACCACCAAGCACCCAAGTGCAGCAGCAGCACCAGTTTGGAGCTACCATGAAGGACTCCTGACTAAGAATAGGGCAGTTTCATGCTTTTATTCCACACCATAAAAAGCCAGGGAAGTAGTGACACATACTTGAACCCCTGCAGGCACCCAAGAAAGCCAAGAAGAGGATTGAAGGTGCTAATTCCAATGTCTTCTCCATGTTTGAGCAGGCTCAGATCCAGGAATTCAAAGAGGTAGGAGGGTCTGGGGGAAATGATGGAGGGTCCTTGATGCCACGTGACCTTCAGAGCTTTCGGGTCGGTGACAAGAGGCAGCATGTCCCGTTTTGAGTCATTTGGTTTTAAAAGCATGAGGAAGAACTCGGTGACAGAGTTGAATATGGCATCACCTCAAAGCTTCCTGGGAGCTCATGCCCCACCGAGGAGCTGGCAGCATCCAGGAGGGCAGGAGCACATCTCCCACCGAGCTCTTCCCTGCCGTGCCAGGAGCTCTTCTGGACACATGTAGATCCTGTGTAGATCCCAGTTACAGGGAGAACTGGTCCCAGCTGGAGAAGCTGATGACTCAAGCTGTCCTTCCCAGTTCTCTGGGTGAGAGGGGTTTGGCCCAGGCA
>NW_008613003.1:3979-60487 GCF_000691845.1 Merops nubicus | reverse complement strand
GGGTCTCCGCCCCTGGTAGCAGGCGCAAGCAGCTTGGGTTTCGGCGTCCCGCGCTGAGCTTGGTGGAGTGGTACAAAGCAAAGCCCCGCTAGTCCTTGGGCTGGAGCTGGGCAGGCCTGCACCTCTCACTTTCGGAGGTTGTAGGAAAGCTGTGGCAGAGTATAAGGATCTTAGTAACTGTGCAGAGAAACTAGCAAACATAGCCCCAGGCTTGAGGATATAATTGGATCTTGGCCTTCATGGGTGTCATGCTGACTTCAGAGTTGCTTGCTAAGGTCTAGCTGACGGTGTGCAAACATAGATGTGCTTTGGGGCAAGCCATCATACATCTTGCTGCTCTCTTGGGAAGTGACTGTATTGTAAGGGACTGATGTGGGGCCTTACCATCAAGAGGTCTGTCTTTGTTCCTTGACATGCATGCGGATGTACTTGCTGTCTAAGAATCTCGTTGCCAGAACAAGGTGTGTTGTGTCATTAATTATCTTGGTACATGATTAACAAACGATGGTGTAATCTCACCAGACTAGACACAAGAGATGGTATACTCTGATAAATGATGCACTTGAGACCAAGCCTGTGACAAGCTAACGTCAAACTCCCCCCCCCCCTTATCACCATCCAATTGTAATTGAACCAATCCTTTTGAATATTAGTATATGGTGACGGAGGATGTAGGTATAAAGTCCATGTACTGGGGAAAAATCTATGTATGTGGACACCCATGCCTGAAGAGCCCTTATGATCTGCAGGCCAACTGTCCTTCCTTTTCGAACAGAATGATCTGTAGATTTTGTTCCTCCAACTCACCTCCCCCAGCTATACTGGTGGTAGCAGAAGGGCACACAGTAATACTTACTCCAGAAATCTCCCACCTCTGGAACTGTTACCTTAATTTTAATTCTGTGTCAAGCGTTCTCTTTACTCATTTGGAACTCAACCTTTCTGGGGCATGTGAGCCTCTGTGTGGGTATCTCATATGACTTGGCAATTAAGTTCCTGTAAAGTGTCTTTGGTTCCTCGAGTGTCATACTATAAAATACAACTGTAGTTAAAAAGTCCTGTTGATGTTGTAGCTGAGTTCTGTTTAGGAGTCTATCACACTCGTGCTTTTTAATGTTCCTCAGTGTACAGCATAACAAGAAGTTGCTGGGGTGGGGAGAAGGAAGTTGAGGAACAGCTGAGCTCTTACCGGTTGCCCTTGAAAGTCCTATGTAGGCAACCTTTAATGAAGCTGTGCTTGATAGAAAGTAAGCTAAAACTTGTTTTTTTCTAGAACATCAGATGTAGCAAGTTGACACCAAATGGAACTTTACTTTTTTAAATGTTTTCTCATAACAAGGAAAGGACTTGCAATCTCGAGTCTCTCTGTTGTTTTTTTTTTTTTTTTTTCATATAGATAAAAATGAAACCAAAAATGAATCTTGAGGATGGGTGCAAATCTGGCATGCTTTTTTATTTCTCTTTCTCTTTTCTGCTTTGGTCTTCTGAACTACTAATTGTTAAATGTGGCTTTCTTCTGAGCCCATCAGTATTGAGCTTACAAAGCAAGATGTATGTAGATATGTGCATGTAGGTGTGTGTGTGAGAGGTCTAATGGGCTGAAATCCTGACAGACCAGTTCAGGAATCTGCATTTGGACAGCAGCACCCAAATAGAAAACCAGATACTGTTTCACCTGCTATTTGCAGCCTTCTGCAAAAAATGGCAGCCACATTGGAATGACTTGATCTTTGGTGGAGGTCTATGGCATTATTGTTTGTTAGAAATAGCCAACAGAGAATTTTTTTTTTTTTTTTTGAGTTGGTTTTGCTTTTTCAGGCTTCCACTGCACTAAAAGCTAAAGCATTTAAAAAGTATTTTAAAAATAGATGGTAGGTATGTCGACAGACTTTCTCTATGAAGTATATCATAAACACAAAAAGAGAATTGGACCCCATATATTAGAATAATGGAAATAATATAGCTGAGTGAGAAATGTTAGAACCATTTACACCATTTCAGGTTAAAATACATTTGTTTAAGTAGTTTGAGATTCTAGATTAACTAATAGGTCTTACAGGAAATGTTTACTTGGATTTTCCAGGTAGTAAAAGGCCAGGAAGTGAGCTCTCCTCAGCTGTGATTTGAATTCTGCCTTGTCAAGAGTTTAAATAGTTTTTACTTGCATGGTTTTACTACCTCTGTAAAAGTTCTGAAGGTGGTTCTGAATTATTTTTTAAAAAGTCATAATTTATTTCACAGTTGTGTAACCTGAGCAGCTCTTGGTATCAGGAAGAGGTTTAGGATGGTCCAGCACTTAAGAGAGGAAACATGGCAGAGTGTATGTTAACTTAGGGAGTTGCCACTGTCAGTCATATAAATTGTTTTAAACCACCAAAGAATGTTTCTCCTACTTGACTAAGAGTTGTCATAGTTTTTATTATATGAATTAAAAATGTATGTTTTCATCATGTCATTCAACATAACTTTTTTCATACATGGTTTTGACCTTAGAGGGGTCTCTTACTTGTTAATTTTAAATACCATTTTAGCTTACCTTTCCTGCCCCACCTTCTAGGTAGGTAGAATGTGGCAATAAGTAAAGGGTGCACTACTGGTAAGCAGAGAGTTACAGTCCTCCTCAAACCACACAGTGAATACACATGAGCAAGCTCTTCTCTTCTCTGCAGAGGTACTTAATTCTGACTATTGGGAAAATTCTGGTAGAGAGATGAATTTAAGAGTCATGTCCTACACCCACCGTAATACCAGCTCTTGTGAAAGAGTATTTTCATCTATATGTTCAGTCTTTTGGGCCTCTGTGAGTTTCCAAGAAAGATGTTTGAAAGTACAGGGAAGTGACAGGAGAAAATCCCAGCCAATTTCACCTGGGTAATGGACATTAGCATTTGGTTTCCTCTGGAGCAGATTATACTTCTGTCAAGTATAATCTGTTTGAGACTGGTGATCTTTGCTTACATGGAAGTAACAATGAGATCCAGAGTTCTGTACTTTCTGTTCTTACTTTGTTTGATAATGCTAATGGAATGTGATTATGCTTTGTTGATTTTTTTTTTTTTTTTGTCTGCCCTAACACTTGAAAAATTTGAGAAAATCTTGTCTCTGTTTTGAGTATTTAATTTAATTCCTTTTATATCTGCTTATCTTGAAGATGGAGCTAAAAGCATGGACAAATGCCATTAATTATTTGGGCCTGGAGACTGAAATTGCCTGTTCTGAATTGTAGGACGCCACCATAGACAGCTTGCACCATACAGCATTAGAAGGCCTTTTGAAATGTTCAATTTTATTTTTTTTTCCCTCTTGCTGGATAGAAATAGCTGTCTGCTCAGGTACTAAATAAGGACAGATGATTCTAGTTTTTAAACTAGTCTTCAGTGATTCTCTTCTGCAAAAGAAACATTGTCTACAGTTTTAGTGACTTCTTAGTTGAAAAAAAATTGTTCACAGACTGTAATTTCTTTGATATTTGAGGGTAGCCTTGAACTACATTGTTCAGCCAAGAGTAATTTGCTTTCATATGCTTAGACCAAAACCAGTATCAACCTGTCTTTAATTATCTGCTACCCTAGTAAAAAGTTTTAAGGCCTTTTTTTTTTTTGCTAAAGAGTGAAGCAAACACAATAAGTATTGTGCTACTTCTATTGTGTTAAACTAGGCAAGTCAGAAGGATGAATCAGTCTAAAGTCTTTACAGAACAATGGTAAGAAATGTTCCTACTGACTAGCTCTTATTTTTTGTTACAAAGCAAAGGCTGAAAAAGCCAAACTGTTGAACAAAAAATAAATATAAAGATAAAATAATGTATTTGGTCTTGTGTAATTTAAGACAATCTTTGGATATTACAGTCTGAAACAAGAACTGTGTCTCTAGATTCATACTTCAAATGAAGTTTGCAGAAGCATGTTTATCGTCCTTCTGTTTTTATTCTTGTGAGAAAGGTAAACAAGGGACAGATAAATTTGAGACCTCTGGGAAGGGTTGTTCATAGCCATGTAGACAGCATTTTCTTACCATGTGGATGTCAGTAAATGTAGTTACGAAAGTCCAATTAATAATTTATGCAAGAGGAGGCCCTGCAAAAGACTTGGCATCCAGAAGGTCCTAACAAGGTGCTTCCCCACCTGGCAATCTGGATTTCTAGGGAAAGGCTTTGCGAGAACTTTCCAGAAGTGATTGTCCAGATTAACCCACCTATGAGGAAAGGATGGCTCTGGCTCTCTAGGAGCTCAGATGTACTGTGAGGCCTTGGAACCTCTGAGAAGATTGTAGGAGATGGACTGTCGACCTGTATGGTAAGCGGAAAGGGAAAAAGGAAGGAGGGTGGGATGGGACTAAAAGAGGACAAAAAAGTGGAGTACAAAAGACAGAAAACAAAAAAGGTGCATGTGTGTGTGTCACTCACTCTTTCATTAACATTACCTGAAGACACACTAGACTGAGGCAAAGAACTGGGGAAATTATTGCAATCTCACTTTTTACTTAACAGTAGCAGTTTACATTTGCATAGCACTGTAAACTGAGACCCCAAATTTCTTTAGAAATTTCCTACAGAAATCTTTTCAACTACTAACACAAAATAATCAATTTGAAAAATTAATTTTAATCTGCCTAAAAGATGTGCAGCTGGGACAGCTGATGTGCTGTGGACCCTAAATGACAGTGCTGAGCAAAGTCTTCAGCAAACAGGGAGTGGGGCTGACTGAAGCACCAGCTGAGGTAGAGTCTGTGTGGCAGTAGCATGTGTAACTGTTCCTACAAGTCACTTAGTTGTGGCAATTTGTTAAATAAGCTTTTGTCATGAAAATACAGAATTGGGATGTTCCCACAGGTTGGTCATCTATCACAAAAGAAAAACTGAAAAAATATTTCAAGATGCATTAAAATTTATTTTGAAGTGTGGTTGACGTTTTAAACTTTTAAAAAGATGATGAAAATATTTACAGTGATTGATGATTATTGTAATTTGTGAACATTTTCCATAGTGCATTGTGAAAATTGTAACTGTGCAGATGCAGAGGTTGATACTTGACAATTGTAGTTACACTGGTGTGTGTGCTGTAGTGAAGAAATCGTAGCACTTTTTTTGGACATAAATGTAATCTTCATCTAACACAACACAGCAAAGTGGAAAGATCAAGGAGGATCCCATTTGGTGTCTACAAGTATGTGCAACTATTTGATTTCAAAGCAAACAAAACTGCCTCACTTTGATCCACCCACTTTCTTTGGAAGAAAAATTGAGTTGTCAAGAAATTGCAAATCTTATTAAAGGACTGGAAAACATTGCTTAAAGGTGGATTTGCACTGTTTGTGCAGAGAATATCATGTACTCAGAGACTCAGTAGCAAGTATTTGGTTGCTTAAGGCAATTTTTTAGTAGGAAATGGCCTTACATTCTATATTTAAATCTTAGATTTTTTTTTTTCTTAATTCTTGCAGTTATTATGTCGTATTTCTGCTCCAAATGAAACAGCTTAGAAAATATTTTTTTCCTGTGTGAACAAACAAGGATAAATAACATAGTCAATAGTGGTCAGATTTCTGGAAAAAAAAAAAAAGTATAATTTGAAATCATAAAATGAGTCTGTAATTATACATATGAGGATGGTACAAAGGTACACCTGAGAAAAAATGGTGACACATAAATCTACTGATGCTTCACTAAATATCTCCCTTTTAGGACAGTGTGGTCTTTTACTTGTCATTATTTTCTGTTTATATCCAGAAACGATGGTCACCCTTCCTTGAAGAGCATATTTAGTCATTTTAGGTAAAGGATTCAGCATTGTCCATGGCTGACTGAACACATACCAGGCAGGTATTTTTAGCCTCTTTGGGCTGAAAATATGCAAGTGAAGTTCCACTTCAGTTGCTTGTGTTGTGTGGAAAACAGGCTTGAGCTGGTGAAGCAAGGTCAATGTGAAGATTTGAATGTCCTGGTACATAAAATGTCCATTCTTCTGAAATTTTTCTGAAATCTATGATAGACTGTGCAGCTGTATAATAATCGGGGGGAAGCGGGTGAGGGGAGGAAGGTAAATTATGAGCATGATCATAGAATCCTTTAGGTTGGAAGGGACCTTCAAGATCATCAAGTCCAACCATTGAGCCATTAGGGCTCTAAAGTCCTCTGCTAAAACAGATCAGAATCTGTCAGGGTTGGAAGGGACCACAAGGATCACCCAGTTGATGTTTGAAACATGCCAAGAAGACTCATGTTGATAGATATATGCCATTCCCAACAGAAGCCAGGCTAGTTCATCATCTTGTGGCTTGGCAGCAGTGGGGTAATTTGTTACAGCAAAACTGTTATTACTGTGCTGAAGTTCCTGATTTTTTTTCAAAACTTTAAGGACTTGTATTTGTTGATGCTAATTAATCTGTGACACCTCCGAGCTCCAGTTCCTTTGACATCTGGAACAGTTACTCATGGAGCAGGAGAGAGACCTGTGATACCAAAACCTCTTAGGTGGTTCATTTAAAAAAAAAAGGCACGAGAAGCCTCATTTCACCTGCTGTCACCGTATGCAAATTTTAAGCATATGTACTGGTTTGAGCTGGGTAGAAATCCTTCTATGGTGATTTAACTTTGCTCTCTTGAGAATACAAAGCACCTCTTTCCAGAGGGATGTGTGAGATTGAGGAGGTGCTAAAGCACATACTGGAAAATGGTAAAAGTTCCCCCTGTGGCAGAGCAGAAGCTGGAGAGCCACTTTCTGGTCTGTACGTGCAGTGGTTTCCCAAAGCAAAAGGAAATTATTTTCCTGACCAGCAGAGCCTTTCCAGACTGATCACAGCTGTTCCCCTTCTCCCTGCTACTGGCTCGAGTCGTGTTTTACCTTTCAGAAGAGGTTCTGTGTGGAACTCAAGCAAGGGTGACACAGCTATCAATGACATCAGTAAGTTGGAGGGAGGAACTCATGGCAGTCTTCTTACTGTGTTTGTTCATAGTTCCTATACATGGTAATTCTATCCTTATCTTCTGGAAGGGGAAAGAAAAAGAAAATAAATTTTAACAGAAAAAAAAGTTCACCAAATGCTCAAAATTTGATCTGTTTTTGAAGAATTATATGCTGGAGCTTATGGTGATGTATTTAGTAAAGTTTGGCCTGAATCTAATGCATTAAAATATGTGTCTATTTTTTATGAATCTGTTTATCTGCATGTATTTTACAGCATCTGTTTTGGGTGATGAGTACTACTGAACAAGCTTAGACTGAGGAAAAACTTTCTATCCATTCAGCACTTTGCTGTGGTCACTCACTTTTCTGTCAGCACAAAGCCCCTGTCTCATAGGGCTGGGCACCAGATTACCTGTTGAAATCATCAGACACTCTGAGAACCAAAAATGGAGGAAAATGTTTAAACAACAGTTAAAACTGAGGCCAGCAGGGGTGGTCTTTCCTGCAGCACCCTAATTATCCTTTTGTTGCTGTTTGTGGACCAGCATAAGCTACAACCCATGTCATGGCTCATTCCTTTTGTAGTCAAGTATTGCCAGTAGCTTTATGTTGGGGATGGTTGTTCCTGTTCTCACTGGAGTCAGTGCAGGTGACATCATGCCTCTGCTCATGCATAGAACAAACAAACCAATATATGTGGCAACCTGGTGCTTAAATCTGAGAGATTTTAAATTGTCACCTGTCCTCTAGGGTATTGTTTCACAGTGTGCTGGCTTCAGTAACAAAGCCAGCTTGAAAAACTCCTGCTCTTTCCTTACCAACACCAGCTGGTTCATCCACCTGCAGTATTGCACTGTCCACAGCTCTTCAAGGAAAGTCATTTTGTGAGGACATGTGGTAAAATGCTCTGAGAAGCCATCCAGGTTATAAATAACTTGGTGAAGAGGGTAAAGAAGAAAATGTTTGTTTATGTTGTGAGTCAGTTTCCTGATTCTACACAACCCCACAGACTGTTCTTTTGGCATAACTGAAGTTGCAGAGAAGGAGCAAGCCCTGGGCTACTGCACCTGGTATCTGCTGAATCACAGAATGTTAGGGGTTGGAAGGGACGGAAACATTCCTTAAAGTATGCCCTTATCAAAGACATCTGCTTGCTTTGAAGGAATTGGTGAGACATTTAGCTGTTCTCTAGAAGCTTCAGTCTTGCCCTGTGGTGGCCTTGGTGTGATCTTTGCATGACATGGCACCTCAGAGTTTCAACAGGGTTTCAAGGAAACAACTTTCAGGGAGTTGTTTCCTGTTCCTTTTTTACAAGCATCTGCTATCTTGCAGTTGAATGTCTAAAGCCTTGATCGGAGAGTGGGATCCATTCATAGCCTAAGAAGGCCAAATAAAGCATATGTGCTGGATAAACCAAATTTCTTTCTTGTAGGATATTTCCGCCTTAGATGTAATGTTCTTGCCATACCTTGCTAATGGACTGGTGGCTAGAAAGCTAACCATCCCAAGTATGAATAGCAGGGCTAAAAATAAAAATCAAAGGAAAAGAATGTGTTGGGAGATTCCTCTCCTACTTTGAATTCACTAAAATAAACAAGATTAAGTCCATGGCTGTTGGACCTATTGCTGCTGTGTATGTCTGCCTGTCCTAATCAGTGTTTGTAAACTGCCTTGTGCAGCACTGCGTGGTTCCAGTTGGCAGGAGTTTGCAGTGACAAGTATGGTGGTTTTGTCACATTACATCCAAGTGTAGAAAGAAGCATCATGAAGATGAAGAATCTGAAGTCTGCAGTGTACCTATAGATTTTATAACTCTTGAGTATGTGAACTGAGGCTTCTCCATCTGAAATAGGTGCCTAAAGTCACTGTTACACAACAGTAACAGTCTGAGGAGGGGGGGTGGGATGTATTTCTTAGGTGGAATGCAGTCAGGCACTCACAGCACCACCTCATTCCCCTTTTTTTCATGTTTGTCCTTTAGTGGGAAGAATGAAGGAGGAACAGAAACTGTTATTTCCTTGTCTTTTCATTTACCCTAGCCCTTATAAACCGGTGACTTGCAGATCCATCACTTGATCCCACCCCAGATGGCAGGAATGACCTCCTGTCCACAGGAAGGTTAATAGAGAAGCTGTACCACAAATCTTTCAACTCTGCAGTTGGGTCGATCCTGAGCTGGGCTGTTGTAATGCATGGAGTAATGGTGATGAACATGAATGTCTTGCAGGCAGAAGAGGCTCTTTGTTTGCATAAAAAAAAAAAAAAAAACAAACTGATGATGTAGAACAAGGAATTTCTTAGTGCTGAATGAAATGGCTTAGAGGGAATTTTGATAAAAGCATGTATTTTGTGTGTATTTTTGTGTCTTAGTATCTCACATTATAGTAGTTAGCAATGCATACTGGGTGACCTGGTGGCATTTGCTCTGAAGCTTTCCTGTATCTCCACAACTTATTTGGAAGAGCATCTTTATGGCACTGTTATCCTTATCTTGAATTTGGCCTGTTTATGTTTCAGATAGGTATGTAATCTTGTGAACCTTTTTGGGAAAAATGAAGATAAAAACTATTTCAGAAAGAATTCACTGCAATCTTAGGTTGTTCTGGTCTTTTCAGATGGTCACAATGTTACTGCTAGATCAGTCCATGTGCAAATTCTGAGTAAGTACCAATTTTGCCAGAGCACTTTGATAGAAATTACAGTCTGCTCTGGCAGGAGACAGGAATTTATTTTCCTCTCCAGTCTTTAGTATGTCCTCTATGGTGTCCAGTGCCGATGTCAGCTTGTGAATACTGACAGTTGCTATGCAGTTGATCGGAGGTGAAGAGGGAGTGTCACTCAAGAAACAGGCATTAGGCCACCTCAGGTGATCATCTTGTCTGGTTTTTGCTCCTGTGGGGCTGGTGGTTGTTGGGCCTGAGAACTTGTGGCCACAGAACAACAATGGGGCATCAACTAAATGTGGCTGCAGTGTATATAAAATACCCTAGGCTCCTCCGCAGCTGGCTTCCTCTTATGTATATCCTTTTATAACTGGAAAGCTAAGTTGGGAATGAATGAAAACAGTGTAAGAGATGTGTGGAGTTTGACCTGAGAGTACAAGAAGTTGAGGTGAAAGGTAGGCTCAGGTAGAGAAAGGCATGGTGGTTTGTGGGTTTTCAGGGATTTTCTTAATTTATTTTTTTTATTGTGTGAGGGTGAGCAGTTCTCACCAGGTAGCTTGTTTGTATATTCCTGGTTGGTTTTTTTTGGGTGTGTGTGTGTGTGTGTGTGTATTGTTTTTATAGTCTTCAATTAGTGTATTGAGTAGAGTTTTTTTAAAGAGCATAAAGTTCTCTCATTTTTGTCAGATAATATCCAAGTACTATTCTTTTATATCTGTTATAGCTTTTCCCGTGTTTCATGTGTTTGTCTTTGTCATTGGTGAGATCACTTTATTTTTTTTCCTCAAGATCATCTGTTGTATTTTTTTGTCTGTTTCATCATTGTCTATTTCTAACCCCAGAATTTGAGGTGGCTTATTTGGTACCTGTCTCTGGATTAATGAATCAGTAGCAATATCTCCAGCATCCCTGTTCCTAAACTAGTTTATTTGCTCTTGTATTTTTATTCTGGCACAGTATCTCCAGTATCTTAATGATTTTTCTTTGCAGTGCCTTGTCAAATGCTGCACTAAAATACAGCTATATTATATGTACAGAGTTCTCATTATCTATGCAGTATGGTTTATTAAAAGCTCAGAAAGAGCTTTTTTTTGGGTTAGTCAATAGCAGTTTCAGTTCAGTTTATCAGCCCACGCCAGCAATTATACTTGCTTCACTAATTGCCAGGACATGCCTTTTCTTTTTCACAAGTTCCTTTTCTCAAACTGAATTTGTGCTCTAATTTTCTACACCCAGTACAATGTATGCTTTTTGTTTCGGTATCAAATGGAAGAAGCAATTAAGTGAAAAAGCTGGCACACAGTGAGTGGTGCAAGCTCCATCTGGGAAATCCTTTCTTTTTCTCCCCTCTCCAAATTAATTTGATTACAGAAATTCAGCCTTTTTAAGTATGTTTCTGTTCCATATCCAGAGGAATGCAGCAGAGCAGTGATGTTCACTGGAACTACAGTGATGACTGTGTAACATAAAGTTCCAAACTGTAGTATAGAAACATTGGCACACCCATGGAAATGACTTGTGATACAAGGGATACAGACAGTGTTTCCTGTCCTGAAATAGAAACTTTCTTGCTGGAAAGTACCACTGCCATTACTTAGCAAAAAAAAACCCCAAAACCCTAAACTCTATTACCTTGTTTGATAGGGTAATTTTAACTGTGGCATTAAAGTTAATTCTGTTAATGACTTTCAGTTAAGCTTAGTTTGAATATATTTTTAAAAAAAAATCGAAGAAATTGAATGGGTTTATATGATAAAAGTGATTTTTGTAGACAAATACAGGTATTACTGGCTAATTCAGTGAATTAGATACACACTCTGCTAAAAGTCGGTAGTTTGGGGACTTGCCATGAGACTTCTTGAAAATTCCTCATAAACTGTGTCTGATTAAGTCTCTCTGTAACTCCCTCTGTTTATGTATGTCTTTATGCTATAACTTTGTCCTTTAACTGATGCATCTGTCAGTGTTATATTGCTGCCAGAGTAATTTCCCTGCTGATGTAGGGCCTACCATATGTGTGCCCTGTTAATAGCAGTAAGGCCAGCTGTGATCTAAATGTGGCTGAGGAGGGAGGTCCTCTGGGAGAAAATAAGATCATATAGTGGGGCTTTTCAAGCCATTGACTGGTTCAGTGTTATTGTCACATACTTGAGGATAAAGGCTTTCTGAAGTTAACCAGATGTACCTTATGCAGTCCTGAGTAAACCAACTCTTGCTTTCAGTACACACGTCCTGGTTCTGGTGGGCTACTGGTTGGTATTTTTGAGATGCTTTCACCTTGCGTGAGGCACTGGCACGCTCTGTTAATATACCTGTCCGTTGTTAGCTTATTTTTTTGGCCCAGATCCATTTATTCAAGGGCTTTATGCCAGCTCACCTTGTTATTGAGTTTCCTTGTTAAACTATATTTGCGAAGGCACAGGAATAAGACTGTAATTAATCAGGCAGTCATTAAGTATTTGTTAATAAACATTCATTCAAGTGTTTGTTGTTCACATAAGCTTAAGAAAAAAATTGTTTGTATTTTGTGTTTATACGTTTGAGATGTTGGATTCGCTCTTGCATGTTAATTTGTTTTTTTTTTTTTTAATGCTGCTCTGTGCTTTAAATGATCTTAATCAAAGCACTTCCCCATTACTTGGAAAACTTAACTGGCTCTTGAAACTGAGGGTTTCTTTTCCTTTCTGTAGCACCCCTAGGCTTGTCATGTACTTCCCTTGATTTTTGAAAATTAAACACTGTGTTTTGTTGTGAGTACATTGGAAGTCTTCCATTAAAAAAGACATCCTATTGCAGAGAAGAACAGAGGGGTTTGCATCCATTGCTGCTGTTGCAGCAGGCGGCACGGTCTGTGTTCTGAAGGACGACGCCCCAGGCCACGTGTGTGGCAGGGGACTGTAGCGATCCTGGCAGCACAGGGACAGAGCGCACCTAACGCCCTGTGAATTCCCTCAGCTGGCCTTTGGTGGCGAGAGGGGACCTGCGTCTTGTCCCTAGCTGTATTCTTGCTGTGTCTGTGAGGAACAGGACGTTGGCTTTTTGCAGCTAGTTCATGTGATACTTGTTGAAGTGCAGTGCTTTGCAGAGTGGTGGTCTCCTTTCTTTGTCACTGTTAACTGACAACACGGTTCCACATGAGCATAACGTCCAGTTCACAGGGCTCTGTGAAGACTTATATTTTTAATGCTTTAAGAAGGTGAATATGCAGTATTTGATGCTGTTGCATTTGGTTTTTGCAACTTCTGTCACTGAAATTTGTAGCAGTGCCATGTTTAAGGTAGCAGGATGATAGACCATGTTTTCCAGATGCTTTCCTTCTACTTAAAATTGCAGTGCAATGGTTCGAAAGAGTTTGGAAATACAAAATGATCTGGAGGTCAAACTGTGATGATGTTCTTGTGCTTTTAGAACTTCCATATCTTAATGAAGAGCACAGCTAGCTGAGAAATCCTTCAGCAGCACTAGCTGCTTGTTTTTACCAGGAGGATGAGTAAGTAAACACTAAAAGTTTTGAGGGTAATATACTCTTTTAGAACTCATTTAAAACAACATCCTAGTATCTGTCATGGTTCCTTGCTTCTCAGGCTCTTCACAAGAACATGTTTTCTCTGCAGACACAATTGCTCTAAACTTAGGCAAGAGATTTTAGTGGAATGTAGTCTGAGCCAGCCTGCAACAAGGACAAGCCTGACTGTCGCTTCCGAGTGAAAATAGTGACATGAGCCTGGGTTTCCTGACTGTGTGAATTGTTCCTGGGCATCACAATTTAGTCATTGATTAGGAAAGCAGCTGAAATTAGTAGTGGTTTCTAAAAATATACCTGAATGTTGATCTTGCCTGGTAAAGGAAGACAAATCAGTAGCACAGTTGAATTTACATATGTGAATCCTTGGTTTGGAGTTCTGTGGGTAACTCACCATGCTGCCACTTTAGGCTCTATCTGGATGGTTTTGATTCACTTGTCTGGTGTGTGTTAACCTTCTTCTCACTGTTCTTAATGTTTGCTGCTACTTTGCTCTAACTCACCAGTCTGTTACCATCTGTTGGCACAAAGGACAGGGTCTACCAGGTTTGGATGATTTATCACTTTAATATTAATTGAAACAGAGTCATCCTTTTACCATAAACCTTACTTCCAAATTATTTTGGGGAGGACAAGATGCATGAAAGTTAAATCCTCCTTTCGAAAGTGGAGAGTTAAAGGTTCTTTTCTCCTGGTTAGCAGAATCTTGTTTGTCCTTACTTCTTAATTAGTGCCCTTTTTTTGTCCCACTGCATTTCCACTGGAGAGCATCTCACCTTTTGAAGATGTGAACAAACAAATTGTGCAGTCAGATTTTCACGTGACACACTTGTAGCTCAGTTCTGGATGTGAGACTCTACTTATGCATACAAGAAATGAGGTTCAACAATAAAAGAATTTGTATGAATGATTGGCTGAGCTTGATTTGCAACTTCAGCCTCTGGTATTTTCCCTGGATTTGTGGTTTACAACCTGTTTGGTATGTGGGCTCACTTGGGAAAATTTCTTTTGATGTGTTCTGGTATGATAAAGCTAACATTTTCTAAAATTAAGAACTCTGAAGGAACTGGAGAGTTTGGATGAAGGGCTTTGTTTCATGAAATACAGACAGCTGCACGTCGTGAACATGTATCAGGGGACATAAATGCTGTGGAAGGAACGTGTGTGCAGTTTTTACAAAAGTCTGCATTTATACAATCTTTCTTTTTCTTTTTTTATCCACACAGATTTTCTTTTTCCTGCCTTTCACTTATTGTTCCAGATTATTCCTCTAAGTTGATCTGCAGTACTGCTCTGTGGTCTTAGTTTCAAACCTTAAATGAAATGCCACTGGAGGCATAAAGCCAGTGGCCAAAGAGCAAGATATGTACCAACCATGTGGCAGGATAGAGAGGTATTTTAAATTTAATTTCATTCTTGGAGAACTAGGTCATTATTCTCTAACACTGCCTAAATTAAGTACAAACTAAAACATCCTAGTTAAATTTTCCACTGATTGTTTAAAAGGAAAGGACATTTTATCTTTGCTGACAAAGCTGGCATAGTTAATAGTGTAAACGTACCATGCCACTGGTTTTTATCCTTGTAGCGAGAACTTCAGGGTAGGTAGCAGGTGATTATATTTTGTGTGTTTTTACACATGGAGTTCTACAAAGGTAAAGCTGAACTTTTTCTGTGTAGTGGTATCATTGAATGATGGAGTGACCCAGGAGATCACCAGTCCAGCCTCCTGCTTAAAGTTGGGTCAGCTGTAAGTTCAGAGCAGGTTGCTCCAGGCTTTGCCCACTTGGGCCTTGAAAACCTCCAAGGACAGCTATTCGACAGCATCTTTCTCAGCTCCCTCTAAACCTCTCTTTGTCTAAATATGTACATAGGAATGTGTTGGAAATTTGTTCATTTATTTGTTTCTAATGTTTAGTATCCAGAAAACCAATAACACATTTACTTCAAAAATTCGTGTAATTCAGGAGACAGGGTTTTTTGCAGACTTAGGAGATTTAAGATATTTATCCTTTTTTAAAAAAGAAAACCAAAACACTTTTTTTTTTTCTCCCTAAACTGAATACAAGCAAGGAAAAAGGAGAACTTCTTGAATACTATAAAGTGTGTGATACTTCTGGAAATTTACTTTTTTCTCAGCAGGCGCATTGTAAAACCACAATACAAATTGTAAACAGTAGTAGTTCAGTACTTTTTGTATTTCTCTAAGCGTTTCTCAGAGTAAATAAAATTGTTAGATGAGAATTGATATTACTATTTACTCTGAAGCAGAGCAAATCTTTGAAGTTAAGTTTTCCATCTCAGGTGATGTTAACAATGAAATACCAAATAGGATTTGGAGGAAAAATTAGAACTTTTATTTGTCTTCAAACCATTGGTACAAAATGTAGATCACATAAATATAAACATGAATCTTAGGTATTGTTAAAACCGATTGTGAGATGTTGCATTTGCTTCAGAATCTTCCTGTTAATTTCTCTGTTGCTACACTGCCAATTTTCCATAATGTGGAATAGTTTTCTTTCTATTGGTTTACAGTCTGCTCCCCTCTCCCTTCCTTTTACATAACAGGCACAACTTAGGCTGTCCTCTTGAAGGAAGTATGTGGTTTTAATCTTTTCTAGTAATCTTAGGTGCTAGTTCTCAGCAGTGAAGAAGTAGTGTATTTCAGTAAATGTGTGACTGAAATGTTTTCTGGAAAGGAGAGGAAGAGAAACTGTAAATTTTAAACAAAGCTCTAATTTATGTGTTAAGACAGTGGCCAGGTCCAAAGAGTTGCATTTTTAGAGGTGAACCAGAGCTGAAATCTAGCTGTATATATCACCTGTTTAACAAGACATTTCTGTCTCTCTAGGTCTTTAGGTTGTTCTACTAGTAAAACAGTTGGCATTGGTTGTAAAATTTGAATCCTCAAGGAGATCTGTTTTTTGGCTTTTTTTGTTTGTGGATTGGTGGCTGGATATAAGTTTAAGTTACCTCTGTGCTTTTAGGAAAACTAGGCTGGTGGTCCAGTTTTCCAAAAAGACTCAACGCCTTTAGAGATTGTCCATGTGTTTTGGATTTGTATTTCTCTTCCTTTCTTGTGTGTGGATTTTTTTTTTCCCCCCTTGAGTACTTGGCAGTTTGAAGGTGTGCATTCTGATTGTTCTGTAGACTAAGTGTCTGCACAGGGGATGCACCTTCTCTTTGCAAGGCTAGGATAGTGTTTTTTGGGAAGAACTGGATAAGTTTAATTTGATCTCATGCATAGTGTTGGAGTATTTGGTTCATGGTGGCTGTTTCTTCAAATGCATTCTGCTCCACTGTGTGTATTTTGATATAATCTTCCAAATATTTTTCTGAAATGTGTCACTTGGATCTGCCAGCCATACTTTCCAAATACAAAGCTCTATTTTTGACATCCTGTGATTTATTCTTAGGAATATACCAGTGCTGCCTCCTTTGCTTGAAGATACTTAAAAAATGTGTTGGAATCACCCGTTTTCCTCTGAGACTTCAATAGCAGTGGATGTCACTATATGATAGGGTATAGGCAACCTTATTTTGAGTCTTAGAAATAATGTTGCTTGACACGTGTTTAGACTGTAGGCTGGGAGACTTAAGATGAACTCAGTTATCTTTTTCCTTTGAGGAGTGCTTATCATCTTTACCCAAACTGGCTGTGTGTTTAGATTCGTTCAAGATTTGCAGTTCTGTGGGCCAATGATACATACACAGAATGACAGTAGAGGGAGAGTGTGGAAACCAGGAATTGTTCTCCACCAGCGAGTCTGTAAGAGACAGATCATGAAAACCAGGGGATAGTGCTGACACACATTATGTGTGTGCCTGGCAGCTGGAGCCCTTGGATGCTTCCAGAGTATCTGCCATAACCTACCAAAACATATTTGCCATAACCTCTCCAAAACCAGAAACAAGAGTATCACCACAGGACTGTTTATATAGGGAACAAGGGAAATAACACAGGTACGGTCTGTTTACAAGCTGGTACAGAGAAGCAATAAATGAAACACTGTTGTGCTCTTCTTAATAAGCTCATTCCTCAAGATAATCAACTATAATCTAAAGGTGTTCCAACATAGGCAAAATCAGAGTGAGTACCTTCAGATTATTTCCACAGAGGTGTGAGGAACATGGAAGTGTGTAGGCACACAGAAGAATGACAGTTTTAACACTCACAGCTGGGTCATTTTGCAAAAGTAGCAGACTGCTACGCAACGACATTCAGGAAGCAAAGGGAAAGTGGTGCACCAGGGACTGTAAGGAGAAACAGTCAGTATCTTGATAAAGGTATTTGTCACACAGGTGGACCTGGCAAAGGGCTACTTATGGCTTCTACTGTGTTTTTTTAAACAAAGCATAGAGACAGCCATGCACTCCAGTGGATGGTGATAAACCTTTATCAGCTTGAATGTGTTCTCTGTTGAGTGAACGCCACAAAACTGCTCTATAGATCATAGAATCATAGAATGTCGGGATCTCCATAGGTCATCTAGTCCAACCCCCCTGCCATAAGCAGAATCATCTCCAACTAGATCAAGCTACTCAAAGCTTCATCAAGCCTGACCTTGAACATCTCCAAGGATGGGGCCTCCACCACCTGTCTGGGCAATCTATTCCAGGGATCCATCACTCTCATAATGAAGAAGTTTTTCCTAACATCTGACCTAAATCTACCCTTTTCTAGCTTAAAGCCATTACCCCTCATCCTGTCACCACAAACCTTTGTGAATAGTCCCTCCCCTGCTTTCTTGTAGGCCCCTTTCAGGTACTGGAAGGTCGCTATAAGGTCCCCCCAGAGCCTCCTCTTCTCCAGGCTGAACAGCCCCACCTCCCTCAGCCTGTCCTCACAGCAGAGCTGCTCCAGCCCTCTGATCATTTTTGTGGCTCTCCTCTGAACACGTTCCAACAGCTCCACGTCCTTCTTGTGCTGGGGGCTCCAGAGCTGGACACAGGACTCCAGGTGAGGTCTCACCAGGGCAGAGTAGTCACCTCTCTCCATCTGCTGGCCACGCTGCTTTTGATACAGCCCAGGATTTGACTGGCCTTCTGGGCTGCTGCTTCACTTTGGTGGCCCATGTCCAGCTTCACTTTATATTTCTTTACCGTGTTACATGCAGTCTTTGCTGAATTACAGAATTTTGATTACTCATGAAATAAGAAAGTGCTGAAGTCACAATTGAACTGGTGCATATATATACATAATTTAGTTCAGAAACCTGAACAGGTTTGTTTCTGTATGTAGAAAATACATTAGTAACTGGTGTGGATTGATTGTAAATCTATGAATTCAAATAAGTAATTTAAATGTGTTTCATATTAACAAGCAAGAAACTTGATATAAATAATTTGGTTCAGTCCTCTATCGAGTTTGTACTTTCTAGTCATTTTCCAAAGGAAAATGGTTTGTAGCATGGAAAATTTTGTTGGTGTCCAAAAGGATGCATATTTGTTAAATGCATAATTTTGGGTGATATTTGTTCCTTCTGTGTATGAAAATGAGAGACGGACTTTCTTTACTTTGTGTGGTTTATCTGATTCAGTATGTTCACTCTGTTCTCGGTTTTCTAGGTTTGTATATACAAAAATAATTTATTTCTAGCTAGGTAGTTAAGTTTCACTTAAGTTACATTTAACCTCTGGTTTGGGTAGAACTTCTAAATTAAATTTTAAAAACCTCATGATCAGTGCTTTTAGTTAGCTCTGCCCAAGAAAAAAAAAACATGGGTATATATTAAAAGGCTTTAACAAGACATCTTTTGAATACAGCTGCCTTTCTAAGCAGGGAAAACATTCATCATTCAATGAATCAGAAACTGTTTCTGATATGTATGGTCCTTTAGATATGCAGGGATGCAAGTACTGTTTTCTAAATCATTGGTTGAAGGAAGAAGATAACATTTCCTTATCCACTTTAAACAAGCCAGTTGTTAATTTTGGTTCGGTTAGTTCATTTTAAGACACAGTTTTCTTTGTAGCTGGAGAAGAGATGATTGCTGTCAGAAGCTGCTTTTAGCACCGTAAATACACACTGTTTTCAGGTTGTCTTCTGATGACTAAGTTGCATGAGACTTTTCAATTCAGTTTGCCTTGGTAGCAAACAGGTACTGGCTGAACTTGACTGTAGCATTCTTTTTGACTATTTTAATACTTTATACTAAGCCTAGACCTCAACATCTGTAACTTATTTCAAAGGTAGTACTAATTATGTTTTATAATTTTACTTTTTTTTTAAGTGACATTTGATGTCTTTAAATTACTCTCTGTTTTGATAAGAGTCATCATAAAAGGAAAGTCCTTGGAGTAACCATTCCTTATTTTGAAGATGGAGAAGGGTGAAACTATCAAGCTCCCTTCCTGAATTTGAGCTGCCAGTGGCTTTTCCTCAACTATTCAAAAGCACTTTTTTAATCCCTCTTTTACCAAGTGTCAGTTAATCTAACCTGACACCTAGCTGTCTTGAAGAGAGGTGGCCTCCCTTGAATTTTCCCTTCTGCCTGCTGAAGATAAACTGACCAAAACAAACCAAAAATCCCTAATTGTACAGAAAAGCTTGTTGAAAAATTAAATGATCTAGTGCTGACGGCCACAGGAAGGAAAGATTGTTCTTTCTGGTGACCATCAGCTGGTACAGTGCTTATTGATGTTGTAGAACAGCTGTCTCCCTACAAGCAGTTGTGTGTTGCTCTTCTTCCCTAAAGCACTAGGTGTAAACCTGATTAGTTAGTAAATCCTAGTAAGTTGTTCTCTTGTGTCAGCTCTTAAATAGTTGGAGACATGATCTAAATATTGCACAGAAATGGATTAATTCACCATTGTTGCCAAGGCGTTTGAAGGAGGTAAGAACTTTTTAGGTCTGTGCATTGCAGGGAGGGGAATTGAATATGGAATGACAGCCTGGTTAGAGGCAGTATTTTTGGTTATGTCTTTGAAGAGCATGTGCAAACATCAGGTTTAAGACTATAACAGTATTGTCATGTTCTCACCCCTTTAATTCCTGGGCCATTAAAATAAAATCCACTAAGGCGAAACAAGAAACAGGGGTGAGAGTAGAAACTGAAGTTAATTTTGACTTGATTAGGCTGAGAGAACTCACTGTTCTGCCTATCATTAATGTAAGATTACTTAGCTTTCTGGTTAGGGATGAACAGGAAACTTTATTAAATACTGAGAGACTTACTCTGTGAAGATCTGTGTGGACTCTGAGCTGAAACTCTGATCTGTTGCAGGAGGTACCTTCATCCTGTAATGTCCCAGGGTTTGAAATAAAGGGATTGTCACTCAACGGCTTTTGTGTGTGAGAGAAAGTACACAGGGAAAACCTCGTGCCTAGCACCATACACCCTGAGATTTTGAACAGATGTGAAGGGGTTGCCTTCGTGATGAACAGGGAGAGGCGTGCATCTCAGTGAAAAACGTGACTGGCAAAAGCTTCGTTTGTTCAGTTCTCCCTCCCCAGCAGATTGCCTGAAAGTGCATCAGAAACAGCGATGCATCATGACTATTATCTCCCCTGTGACTCACTGAGCCATACATAGCAGTTCATCTTTTGAGGAGAGTTCTTACTCAGAGCAAGTAGGATGTGGAAACAAATATTAAATGTCAGACTGTTATGTCACTGTTGCATTAGAATTCCTTTCGTGGCAGATAAAACATCTAAAAATGGCTTGAACAGCAATGCCTCTCTATATTAAGCAGGTATTGTCACATTAAAAATCCTCATTCATTTTCCTCTGATTTTATGTTGTTATTTTCATTATATTTATCTGGTTTTGGGCAACACAAATGTGTTTGTTGATTGCAGTAGCAAATTCGTGGGTACTTCAGTATTTGGATTGCTGGTAATGCCAAGGTAGCAGGGCTTTTGGAGCACACTTTAGGCTTTTTTTACTTTGTGTTTTTAACGTTCTCTTTGATTGTCTAATCATGCTCCAAATTAATTCTCTGTGATTGCTTTCTGTTCTCCTTTAGTATTAAAGAAAATGTTTGTGACATCCAAATATGGCTGATAACGTTGATCCCTTTTAAGATTCTTCTGTCCTCTTAGAAAGATTGACTTTGGGGAATAGTAATAGCATTGTCCCTCTGTATCTTGAATTAATTTAGTACCTTGAAATTTAGACTGCTTTTTTTGCCAACACAGACTAACCAAAGGTTTCTTCAGGGCTTCAGTGATTGCTGCTAGACCGGCCTCTCCATCCTTATCCCCAGATGAACTCTGGGGACAGCCTGAGGATCCAGAGCTCTGTTTTTCTGGTGCTGTTGCCAGTGTCATTTTTGTTCCACGTCTGCTGCTGTAGTGAAGTGCTGCATTGTTTGTTTATGTTGCACAGATGTTGACTCAGCTTTCACTTTTAAAACAGCGCTCCAAGTTTTTTAAATATGCACTGGGAAAGAAGAATCCTTTCTTGTGTTTTGAGATATTGGTAACATATTGCCAAGGCTGTGCTAGTAAGTAAAATAAATATTCCTGTGTTCTGTTACAGGTTTTGGGATTTGAAGTTGATACGGTGAACTCTGTCCAGTTTTCAAACCACACAGGTAAAAATTCTACATGTACCTTCAGATACCACTTTGCAATCGCTCAGCTCTGCTCAACGTGTGGCTTACCTCATCACGTGACACTGAGAAGGAAATGATGGGTCTTAATATCTTCACTCCTATTTTCAGGATATAGGACAGAAATGTGATTTTCATGTTTTGATTCAGGTCTCACAGAAGCAGTAGAATGTAGGTGGGGAGTGACATGACATGGCAACATCCTGTTCTGTTACTTCAGAGTGTGAGTTTCTTTTGATAGGCAGTAGTCTAATAAACTCAGTGACATAACACAAATCTAGCCATCTTACACAGGCAGGCCTGTGAACAGGAGAGTCTTCAGTACTGGTTTCTGTGCATTATAACCCTATGACACTCACCTAGACATCAGGAGAATATCGAGGTGGACACAGTGTTTCCTCTATGTGCCAACCCAAGTTGACTAGCAAGCGTCCTAAAATTACATTGTGGAGAGAGGAGGGGCCTTAATACATTTGGGTCTGTTTTTACTTGGATTCAAATCCTGAACGTGATGCCCTCATGTAATACTTTCAGGCTTATTAACACTCAAAATGCTAGAGGACTTTATTTTTCAAAAAGAAGCTGAAATTTATTTTAGCAATGTCTTTCACCCGTAAAGGAGTTCCAAGTGACTGGCTATTGTTTGATCAATAGAGACACATCTGCTGTCATGGTGGTAGCAGGTCGTTTGAGGGAGATCTGCTGTAGATAAAGAAATTCTAAGGTTGTCTTCAAAAATAATCCACAAACAAATTCTGACTTGAACATCTTGGAAAAGAGAAAAAAATGTTTCTGATGAAAAAAAAGGTGGGATACTTTCCTAGTATGTTACAAGTACATCTCTATTGATAAACTGCTAATTTTTGGAACTGAGAGTAAACCAGGAACTCTCTGTCCTCTCTTACTATGTTGAGCTCCATGCTGCTTTCAAAAGGTTTTAAGATGTTCCTATCATGGAAGGAATCTAGTGTTACCCTGGGAAGAAGAAAGGAATGTTTCAAAGAAGCTAGAAAACCATCTGTACTTGTTGAGAACAGGCACAAAAGAAGTAATAATTAAACAAGGGGTCATGGTCTTTCCTGGCTCAGGCAACAAGCTGCTTATTTTGCATGTACCCTTTGGCACAGTACAAAGGTTCTCTCATGTTTCTAAGAGACACTTAGATATGACAGGTTTCTTTAATAAATTTAGTGTTGGAGTTAAGGATTTTTTTGTTTAGTTTTTTGATAGCTGTGTAAAACTGTTGCAAGTTCCCCAAAATGAAGCATTTTTTTAACGCGAAATAACTCAACGCTCAATCTGGATGAGCACATGCATTTGCTGGTTTTCAGTTTGAAGACTGGGTAAGCTTTATAGGATGTTAAAATTGCTTAATAGAGGTTTTACTGGACCATAAACTAAGCGTGTCTGAAGGTGGGGAAATTACGTTGCCAAGAGAATGACTGGGTTCTTGTAAAAAAAAAAAAATAATTTCAAAACTTCATTCTTTTTTTGTTTTTAGTATCACAGCTAGAGAAGGCTTACCAGTGCTTCATTCAAGGTTTTGCAGACAACAAAGAGAGTAGCAGGAATTACAAATTAGTGATTTCCCCACACACACCAATAAAGCCTAAATGAACGTCCCAAAACAAAAAATGTCTCAAAGATCACAAGTCTAAAATATTTAGAACTTCTGTCTTGTCTTCTGATGTTTAGGAGTCACATTATTGCTTTTTCTGTAATCTTGATTGTCTTAGTAAATGAGTTAAAAAAAATCCCAAAGATTGCTGCACAGCCTCATGACTTTCGGAAGCAGAGTTTTCAAAAAAAAAAAAATACAATACAGTAAGTGTTTGGCACTTGTCAAGAGTGAGTAAAAGGAGATTATCTTTAGAAGTGTTGGTCATTTGGCTGAAAGGGGAAGGAATGGAAAAGAAAGGAAGGGTACATACTCCCTTTTATGGCAAGTCTAGTTTTCTAACACTGCAGTTTTTCTATGAAAGCCTTTCTTAAATTTAAGGATAGATCCTCAACCCAGTGTCTTTGTACCTCCTCTTTGAAAGAGGTGTGTAGGAACATGGAGTGTCCTCATATGAAGACTTTTACAAGCTTGATGTCAATGAGACCTTCTACAGACAGCTAGAAGAAGCCTCAAGATCACATGCCCTAGTGCTCATGGGGGACATCAGTCACCCTGATATTTGCTGGAAAGGTTGTGCAGCTAGGCACACACAGTCCCAGGAGGTTTCTGCAGTGCCTTGGTTATAACTTTCTGGCACAGGTGATGGAGGAGCCAATGAGAAGAGGTGTACTTCTGGACCTTGTACTAATGAACAAAGACAGTCTGGTTGAAGATTGGAAGGTTGGGGCCAGCCTTGGCTGCAGTGACCATGGTGGAGTTCAGGATCATGCAAGGAAGAAGCAGGTCAATGAGTAGTATTGCAACACTGGACTTCAGGAGAGCTAACTTTGACCTCTTCAAAGACCTACTTGAATGAATCACATGGGTTAAGACTCTAGAAGGTAGGGGGGCTCAAGAGAGCTGGTTGGTATTCAAGCACCACTTCCTCCAAGCTCAAGATCGGTGCATTCCTATGAGTTAAAAAAAAAAAAAAAAGTAGAGAGGCCAGGAGGGAACAGTATGGATGAACAAGGAGCTAGCTTCTGGAAAAACTCAAATTGAAGACAGATGTTTACAGTATGTGGAAGAAGGGACTAGCCACTTGGAAGGAATACAGGAACATTGTCAGGGTATGTAGGGATGCAAGAGGGCCAGGGCCCTCTTGGAATTAAAGCTGGCCAAGGATGTAAAAGACAGCAAGAAGGGCTTTTTCAAGCATGTTAGTAGCAAAAGGAAGACTAGGGAAGATGTGGGCCCACTGCTGAATGAGATGGGAGACCTGGTGATAGAGGGTACAGAAAAGGCAGAGTTACTGAACGCCTTCCTTGCCTCAGTCATTACTGCTAACACGGGCCCTCAAGAATCCTAATCCACTGAAGTAAGAGAGAGAGTCTGGAGGAAGGAAGACTCTCCCTCAGTTAATGAAGATTTAGTAAGAGACCACTCAGGAAAACTGGAAACCCACAAATCCATGGGCCCCAGTGGGATCCACCCACAAGTGCTGTGGGAGCTGGCTGGTGTCACTGTGCCACTCTGCAATATTTTTGAAAGGTCAATGAGAATGGAAGCAGTGCCTGAGGACTGGAGGAAAGCCATCACTCCTGTCTTCAAAAAGGGCAAGAATGGGGACCTAGGAAATTACAGGCCAGTCAGCCTCAGCTCCATCCCTGGAAAGATCTCTCCACCTGAAAAGTGATGGAACAGTTCATTCTGGGGTTCATCTCTAAGCAGTGGAGGAAAAGGAGTAGTCATCATGGATTCACCAGGGGGAAATTACACGTGACTAATCTGATAGCCTTCTGTGATGATGTGACTAGCTGGGTAGATGATGGGAGGGTGGTGGATGTTGCCTACCTCGACTTCGGAAAGGCTTTTGACACTATCTCCCATGACATCGTAACAGGGAAGCTCAGGAACTGTGGGTTAGATGCATGGACAGTGAGGTGGATTGAGAACTGGCTGAATGATGGAGCTCAGAGGGTTGTGATGAGAGTGGTACAGTCTAGTTGGAGGCCTGCAGCTGGTGGCGTTCCCCAGGGGTCAGTATGGGTCCAGCCTTCAGCATATTCATCAGTGGCCTGGATGAAGGGCTGGAGTGTACCCTCGGCAAGTTTGCTGATGATGCAAAACTGGGAGGAGTGCCTGACATACTGTGCAAGCTGTGCTACCATTCAGTGAGACCTGGACAGGATGGAGAACTGGGCAGAGGGGAACCTCATGAAGTTCAACAAGGACAAGTGTAGGGTCCTGTACCTGAGGGGGAGTAAACCCATGCACCAGTACAGGTTAGGAGTTGACCTGCTGGAAAGTGTGACCAGCAGGCCAAGGGAGGATCTCCTCCCAATCTGCTCTGCCATATTGAGGGCACATACTGTGCCAAATTTTTGGCTCCCCAGTTCAAGTGAGACAGGGAACTACTGGAAAGAGTCCAGTGGAGGGCTATGAAGATGATTAGGGGGCTGGAACATCTTTCTTACAAGGAAAGGCTGAGAGACCTGGGTCTATTTAGCCTGGAGAAGAGAAGACTGAGAGGGGATCAGAGGTTGGGGCCAGTCTCTTTGCTGTGGTGCCTAGTGACAGGACAAGGGGCAACAGACACAAACTGGAACACAGAAAGTTCCACCTAAGCTAAATTCCTCCTAAACAGGGAGAAAATTCTTTTTGTGAGGGTGATAGAGCACTGGAACAGGCTGCCCAGAGAGGTTGTTGTGGAGTCTCCTTCTCTAGAGATATTCAAAACCTGCCTGGACATGATCCTGGGCAACCTGCTCAAGATGACCCTGCTTTGGCAGGAGGGTTGGACTAGATGATCTGCAGAGGTCCCTTCCAACCCTTGCCATTCTGTGGTTGACACATGCCTGCACACCAGCTTGCACTAGTACCTGAATATCCATGTGTCGCTGCAGGGATTCATGAACAGAAACTGCCATGCTGGGCTGTAGCTTCTGTCTGGAGCAGTGCTGCAATGCGCAGGAATTGTGAGCTGGATGCATGGGTGAAGACAACTTGATTTTCCTGCATGAACAAGATCTTATGAGAACCCTTTCTGTGGTCATCTTTAAAGCTGAAGGGCAAGTCTCTGCTTCAAAATCTAGATGTGAACTTTAGTTTCTAAATGACTGCTACATAGCAGAGGAGCACAGGTATTAAAGTGCATAAGGTTTTAGACACGATGTTCTTTCTTTCCCTGTCTTTGAACCTGGTCATGTCAGCAAAAGGTAAAACTCAGAGAGAATTTATGACTTAACAGGCTTTCTTTGGTGAATCATTATTGCTTTTTCCCCCCTCGCCCCCACCCCTTCCATGTCTTTACGTAAGATACCACTGGCCTATTTCTGCTGACTCCTGCTCAGGAAATTCAGCTTTCTTTAGTCCCCGATAATCCTGAAATTCAGAAAATATGCATTAAATCAGTCCCTCTGGGAGAACAGATTGTCATGTTGCTTGGTGAGGAACTTTTGTGATTAGGGTGACTCATCCTTGAATGACATCATGCTTCATGTAGAAATAAAAGAACCTGTCGTGAAACCTACAAGGATTCTCTGATTTGCATTCAATTTTATTGTATTGTTTGCAGAAGCATCTCATCATCTGATGTGCAAAAATAAAAACCTAGGTTTTTCTTATTATTGTATCATTGTTTTTTCTGGTGTGTATTTTTAATTCTTCAGTGATTTGTATTTTTGTTTTTAGTTGGTAGGTTAATGATAAGCATATAATGTGCTTACTTTGCCATCCAAATCCTACCTTTGAAACTGCTCCAGAACAAATAGTGCTTTTTTTTATGTTCCTATTTTTTAAGTTTTAAGCAAAACACTTGACTTCCACTTAGTGTGTAGTAGGGTGGTTGGGTTGGCTGGGAGGTCCAATACATGAGAATTGTAATTATGTCTCATTAACGTGATCCTTCACAGCCCATATGTTGTCATTCACACCTGTGCAGTGATGGATAAAAAAGAAAAGATCTCCAGTTGTGCCTAACACTGGTAGTTTTTTTACTCCCACACTGACCAGCTGTAAAAAATCCAATGGAGAATTTGGTACTCTTATGTCTGGTGTTGCTGAAGGCCTCCTGGTAGCTGAAGATGAAGTCATGTATTCACATTGTCTGCCAGAGTTCACATGTGAATTGTGTGACGCAGCTGGGACCAGATTGTCTGCCCATTGTGGGCCTTAAGCATTAGAGCTTTCTTCATTTTTCCCATGTGAAATACTTGGTTACTGGAGTCACTTGGAATAGCTTTGCAGGGAGCACCACAGGAGGACCTCAGAACAGAATGTTCTGCATTGGAAAAGAAAGGGATGATCCGTGCCTTGCTATACTTTTAACAGTTGCTTTTGTTTTTTGTCCCCTTCTTTTTTTTTTTTTTCTTCTGGTATGCCTGGGTTTTTTATTTTTTTTTCCTTGTTATTGAAAGTAATTAAGAGGCTTATAAATACATTCCAGAGGAGAAAAAAATGTACCAATGGAGTAAGGCAAGAAAGAAAAGTATGGAAATTCATCTTGGGTGCAGTATTAGTTGCCTTTCTTGGTTGTGGTTTTCGTGTTTTTTTTTTCATACAGCTGAAGCAAGACATTTCCTTGGAGGCTAATGAATATGTTTATCAATTTAGAGGGATAAATTACAAGAGGCATCATATCTTACCTGTTTTTCATTCCCTTATCTGCTAAAAGCAAATATTTAACATTTAATTGCAATAAAAGGCCATAACACAGGTAAGCAGGAGGGGTATAAAGATGTTTAAATATTTGTGTTCATCTGTGTGTTTAAAATTATTACCGATCTGTGAGACTAATGCAGTCAGACCAAGCCAAGTGCAATTTTGGAGAGCTGTGTCATGGTTTGCAGCATTTACCATTGCTCTCTCAGTCAGCACTGAGGGGAATTATTTGGTGATTTTGTAACCAAAACAAGGAAGACTTATCTTTCTTCCTCTATGGAAGGTACAAACCAAGATCTTGCCTTAATATCCAAAATAACAGAGTAATAATTTGATACAGCTGCTATGCCTGATTAGCTCTGTAGAGCTCCAAATGGGATGCAGTTGTTTTGCCAAGTATAAACTTGAAACTCATTCTTTAGTTTTCTTGGCTGTGGTTCTTGTATAAGAAGTGCTAATAGCCAGGTACTGTGAGACTTCTGTATTGAACTTCTGCATCGTTGAGCGCCACAGTGGAAATACTACTGCAGAGTAAGAGTTGTAGTAAGTGGACAACAGAAGATTTTCTTTCGCTGTTTTTCAGATATTCATATTTAGTGGCTTAGGCATCAGGGTAACATTTCTAGAAAGCTTTTCTTTTAAGTTTTGCAAAGCGGCTCTGGGCCTTCAAATGTGCTTGTTGCCAGACAGAGTTCTTTATGTCAAGATGAGGAAGACAGTGATTTCTCATTATCATCCTTAACTGCAGCCATGCATGCTTTTCCCAAAAGTCAATTTGACCTCACATGTTGAAGCTTGTTGTTGGCATTTCCTACTAATTAGTTTTGGATTGAGGGTTATGCAGTGTGGTTTTGACCACATGGTATCTATCTGAATTTTTTGCCTTTCCCCTTTAAAGACAGTCCCTTTCCCTCTTCCTGGGACCCCAGAGTATCTGTTCTTCAGTTACTGAAACCCTTTTTGAGCATGAATAACTGACTTTTTTTTTTCCTGTTTCTCTATAGAAGCTGCTCTTCATTTGTATATTCTACCAAGAGAGTAGGATAAATGCAACGTTGTGGGATTTGCCCCTTGTTCATCATGTTATATGAAGTTACCCTGGGGAAGAGGCTTAGGGTGATTTCCATCTTCTGCCAGTTTTGATTTTGTTTCTTTTTATTCGAACACAATTTGATTCCTAGTGAAATCACAGTTCTCTGCAAATCCAGTGAAAGCACTGCCCTTTTTCTTCTGTATGAATAGCTGGGGCTTCCCCAAGAGCTTCCTTAGGGCTTTTTTTTTTTTTTTTTTCTCTTCAGTTATTGTGTGATTAGACTTGAGGTTGTGTTACACGTGTTACCACGTGGTAAAAAGGATCCTTTAGATGCCCTTGGAAGTCATTGCTACAGAGTCCTTGACCCACATGGGCAGTTTAACCAATTCCTGAGCTAAGCTGGGCTGATACCTAACGTTTTGTTCCCATGTTTGTTTCCCTCCTTCAGTGGGGGAATCAGTGTGACACAGACCTTGTGCATTGACTGTTTAAGGCAGCTTGACTTAGGAAGGTGAGAGTTTAACTAAAAGGTGAATGTCCAGGGTCCCAGTGTGGGAGTGGCTCCTGAAAGTATCTAAGTTGTCCAGACAGTCTATCATAGTTATGTTTATGGCTGTGTGTAAGGTGAATGACTGCTCTTTTGCCAGCTGACCTTGATTCTGGGTGAAAACTACATTCAGATTCAGTGATGGGCACAATGGAATAAGAAGGACTCTGTGTCCCTGTACGGACTGGCTTTGCAGCACTAATAGAAATAGAGATTTGGGGGGAAGGGGAGAGGGCAGATTATTTCTCTCTGAAGCTGCAGATGTGACAGAATGAATGTTTCTGTATGTGTGAAGCTGAATACTTGAGCTTGTTGTAGTCAGTGGTGCTTCATATACTTGGGGCTAGACGTGTGCATAGGTGTTAGGCATTGCCTTACGTTCTGCAGTGGAACCGTAGCCCTAACATATGGGAATCCCTCACTTTGTCCATTTCTTCACAGAGACTATTAAAAAAGTATTTGCTAGGGAGAGAATTGTGGTGGCTGATGTGAGTCAGTCCCTCAGCCAGCTGGCAGTTGAGTCGTGTTTTAGAGGCCAGGCCTTTGTGAGCTGAGGAGAACAAAATGATCCATCTGCTTACCCTACTGTGGGTGTATTTGCCTTTGTAAGAAGGAAAACTGAAAAATGTGCTTATCCTAGGCTCTAGGCACCTTTTGGCAGTTACTCTAATTAAACACAGTTTAGAGTGATAATTGAAGCCAACAGTTTTTGTCACAGAATTTCTAGCTCCAAGAGCAGAACTTAAACCAAACAAAATACCATTGTCTACACACAGGGGTGGTGTGGAAAAAGGTACCTCATTTAACATTTCACTTTTCCTAATTTCAGTTAATAAAAATACAAGCTTTTCAATAAACTCTGAATTTACGGAGGCTGGAAGACATAAATTTTGAGTGCTTCATCTAATATCCTAGAGGAAGCCCCATTCTTATTTATATACAAGGGAAAGATGGCTGCCTTCTAGATGGGCAGGTTTTGATGATGAGATTCCGGGTTCTTTTACCCTATAAAGAGTTAAGAGTCTGTCAAGGATAATGGCTAAAGATCATTCCAGGACAAGAATATGGATATTATTTGTGGGTTTACACAGTCTTTCTGATACTCATTTGCCACCTCCAGGATCCTCAGCATTAAAAGTGTGCTGGATTTGGAAGCAAACCTGTCAGGTGACATAATATGTTTAAAAAAATTCATGACAATGTTGGGCTGTGGTCGTTCTATTCATTACATGCAGGTCCTGGTGTACACTGTGTCTGATAGGTGCAGCAGTGCTGCATGCCTGTGCCCAGACACATCCACAAGCCTGTTTAAACATGTTGTCTAGCTTTCAATCTTTTCCTTTTTTTTTTTTTTTTTTTTTTCTGAATAGTATAAAGTAAGAAAATAAAATGTTATACTGTACACCCTCCTCCAGTGAAGTCTAAAACTTATGTTTATCCCCCTGCACCCAGGAAGGGGATATAGGCTCCATGGGAAAACTGGCAGTAGTTTGTGTGTACTCTGCTTGTTTTGCTGCTAAATGGTCACTCTAGTTCCTTGGGAAACCAAGGTGCTAAGAAGTTGAGCACATTAACTGTTCTGCTTCCAGCAGCTTTCACTGGGCAACAGTGAAGAGGAAGCAGAAATGCTTTCTAGTGCTAATATCTGACATGATCCCTCCAAGTGTATGTAATCTGTGTGATCCTAAACAGAAAATCTAGATCTTGAAAAATTTTCTGGCATTTACTTTGCAGGTTATGCCCACTGGAAGGGTCAAGTTTTAAATTCAGATGAACTTCATGAACTGTATGATGGACTTAAGCTGAACAAGGTCAACCAGTATGATTATGTACTCACAGGTAAGAAGAGCTTGTTCCTTGGAGTTCCCATGAGATGTAGACAAAAGTAAAGAAATAGAAACCATATCCCTCCTTATTCTAAACCAGGCAATTACATTTTCCCTCCTTTCATTCCTCCTGCAGTTTAATCTATATATTACAGTCTCAGCTTCTCATGCTGTTTAGTTTGAAACAGCCAGTGTTCTCCAGCCTGAAGGCTTTAATTGCATGGTAAATTGATCCCCTTGTATAGTTTACAGACCTGTACAGGCCAGTCAGGTACAGGGTTAATTAATGTTATGGGAGTGCCTCTACTGAAAAAAAAGGATGAGGAATGTCAGAGTATTATTTTTATATTTATTATGAGGACAAAAGTTTAACCCTTTCTTCTAACTTTGCAGTACTGTCACTCTCTGGTACTGCAACATGATTTTATACACAGTTGTCTGCCCTTAATTTTTTCTGCTTGATCTTTAAGGTGTAGTACTTTGGATACAGAGCAAAGGATAAGCAGGGTTGGATTTTGGGTTTGACTCTGTCATACTTCTTGATTTGTTTGCCCTTGTTACTACTTAGTTCCTCTGAGTAAGTACAGCTCTGCAGGATGTGATAACTGTGCAAGGTTTTCCTTTGCTTGCCACTAGGTGCAAAGTGTTCATAAATAAAGGCAAAGAGAACTTGTAGAATTCTTTACAGAAAGGAGAGAGTCTGTGTGCAGTATTTATTTAAAACTGTTTCCTGCTTCTCGTATGTAGATTACTGATTAAATTTTGCCTCAGTAGGAGCTATGCATCTGGTTTAGATTACAGTATCAATTTTTTTATAGCAGTGCATGGTCACTTTTTAAAAGTAAACAGAAATAAATCACCAGATTGCATTGATTTCATGGCTTCCACATGCAGGAAGAGTGCTTTACACACGAAGAAAAGTGGAGACTTTCATTGTATGGATTATAACCCCAAAGCGGTCATTCTGACCTGAAGGGTGTGGCATGTTTAAAGAGATACCATCAGTTCTTTCTCAGGGAATATCTCCAAAGTGAAGGAGACTAATTAGAGCATAGACTGAACTAAGGTTAAGAAATTAATTTCAGCATACATGGGTTCTTCATGATTGAGAAATAGACAAACACTCTTTTTTTTTTTTTCTTTGCTCGGAAGAACTCTCACAGAGGACATTTCCAGGAAAAACACGCTGTATTGTAGGAGTTTGCAGGAGGTATTAGGATACAAAGCTTGTAAATAATGTTTGAATATTCTTTTGGCTGAAATGGTTCTTTTTTATTTTACTTTCAACTCTTAGAAGAGACCCCAGCTCCTTTCCCATCACTGTCTTGTACTGGCAAAACGGATGTACGAGTTGAAAAATGGTAGAAATCTTGAGCAAAAAGAAATTTTGGAGGAAAAAAAGGATATTAATATGCCTTTTCAAATAGGACTTGTGGGCAGATGAGTCAGTGTGCTGTTCATGTTTGTTTAAGAATCTTGTTCAATGTAGCTGTTTTAAGTATGAACAAAAAGAAGGCATGGGTAAAAATTACACAAATTTCTTAAGATTTGATAACACTCTCAGTGTTTTAACGTTTGATTGCACAGTGGCAGAACTTAAAATTCATTTTTTCTCATTCAGAGCCAAAAGATAGATTTTTCTCTCCAAACAGGAACAGCCATTCACTAGTGCACAACTGTACTTTGTACCTCCAACAACCTGGATAAGATTATTCAAACAGTGAAAAGACATTAATTTGCCAGCAATGGGATTTGACTGTAATTGTGTGTCTGGTGACTGTAGATATCTTGGCTGAGATGGAAGGTATCTTTAGGCTGATTATAGAAAATAACCATTAACTTCTGTGAGTCAGTCACTTGTACACTGAAACACTCAATGTAAGAGATAATTCCAATTCATTGTAATTTTTTTGAAAGACCTCAATAACATTAATCGTGTCCTGTAGTTTTTTTTCAGCCAGTGTGCCATCACAGATCATTTTAACCAAAAATCTTTGGTTGGCTTTTTTTTATCTGTTTATTGGCATTTCACAGGACTAAGACAGAGAATTTTGGCCAAAAGTCTTGGAAGCTTTTTCCATTTCTCTGCAACATCTAAGAATTGCTAAGTTTTGTGAGTAAAAACAAATTTAAAAATCTCCAAAATATATTTTTAAATATTTTAGTACAGTGGACGCTTCCAAGCTGAAGGTTTGAGAAAGCTAACTTGCTAAAAACAATACTGTTAAATGGACTAAAATAAATGAAAATTAATTCATAAATGTTGTAAATGAAGTTAATATGTAACATACACATGTAAGTAAAGAAATATCTACAAAATAAAGAAATTATTTATTAAATGAGAGTGTTACAGTGCTATTCAAACCAGAGTATGAGAAAAGTATATGGAGTTTAAAATATTTATTTACTACACAGTAAATAGTACTGATCTGCATTGCTGTTTTGAAGAAGATTCATGTTTTTTTCCTTTCAGCCTGACCTTTTTGCATATACACTCAAGCATTTTCAAGTTGTGTGAGTGCTTCATATATAACATATTTAGTAAATTAATTTTAAAGTTATATTTGTAGTTGTGCAAGCACTGTCTGAATTTATCATCTGCCTGTTATCCCTGAATGAAATACTAAGATGCTTTTGTTCTAAAAATGCAGTGTTCCAAAGAATGAAACATATGTAGCATTCCTATCCAAAAAAAAAAGAAAAAGAGTTCATGATAATAAAATTTAAAAGAGTTCCTTTTTTTCCCAAAGGGTATACAAGAGACACATCATTTCTTGCAATGGTGGTGGATATTGTCCAGGAGCTGAAGCAACAGAATTCTAACCTAGTGTATGGTAAGGATGTGTATTATAATCTTTTCTGCTTCATCACTGTATATGCCTGTCATTTTCACATTTTAGGATGAAATTGCTGTTCTGATGTTACCCAGCATTTCACAGCCATCTTTGTGCTCTGATCTGGCTGGGACCAGCTGCGGCTCTAGTGAAGCTTTGTTGCAGCATTGCTGAAGTGTTAAAGAAACTGGAGTTTTGTTTTTCTGGTTTTATGCCTTTCACTGTGTTTCTTACATTATGGCATCCAAAGGATAATGTGTCTTGAGGACTGATTGTCTGTGTCAAAGTAAGGCTTGTAAAATCCCAGCCGGCTGCTGCTGCTGGTAGTTGAGAGGCACAGGCTCCAAGTGCTGATAGCTGAAGCCTCTCCTGGATTTCCAAGTCAGACAAAAGCAGGATAAACTCTGCTGCGTTGCCCTGCCATGGTTTCCTGTTACATCCCAGAAGTGTCTAGCTTTAGAATTTTGCTTAAACTTCAAGGCTTTTTTAACTCTGTTGCCTTCTGGTAAG
Organism: Merops nubicus; assembly: GCF_000691845.1. Lineage (NCBI taxonomy): Eukaryota > Metazoa > Chordata > Aves > Coraciiformes > Meropidae > Merops > Merops nubicus. The sequence continues at coordinate 25,825 of NW_008613003.1, read as the reverse complement.
GTTGCCTAGGAGCACTTAAAGAGCAACAGACTCTAGTAAATGCTGTCATTAATGTGTCATGTCAGGCTTAAACCTGTGAGAAAAGAGTCTCCTCTTTCCTTCCTGACTCTGAATGTTTTGGGCCTTTTGGACATAGCCAGTGTAGGCTTGAGTTGAGCAAAATGTTTAGAGTGACAGGACAAAGTCAGTGGCAGTTTAGTGGGATAGAAAGGTAAGAGTGACAGGGTGAGCCTGAACTCTTCTTCAGGTTCAGTAAACTGTGTGGTCAGGAAACATCTAGAATGGGTTGCAGGATTTGCAAGGTGTAATGCTGTGGAGTACAATATCTGACAAAACGGGCAAAGCACAGTTCTCAGTTAGAAAAGTGTAGCAGAGATATCTTCCTGAGCTCGGGTTTTGTTACTTTTTAGCCTTTTTTAACACTGTTGCATTATCAGGTTCTCCAGAGCCTGGTACTAGTTAAGTGAAAGCTAAAAACTGTGTTGGAGTATGAGCAGAGAGAAGCATCTAGCTGCACAGAACAGGAAGGAGGGAAGTGCTCACGCAGTGAATACACAGCTAGGCTTCACAGATCCTTTATAGTCAATAAATAGATTACAAGGTGTGGAAAATATTTTTAAAATGTAAAATGAATTATCCTCTTTTTTACTAATGGGAACTTCCTTACTGATTGGACATTGGTTTGATACCTTTGGATTTGCATTTCTTTTTTATCTTGCCCAAAGCTATTTTAATGTATAATGGACAACGTTCCCTTTTGAAGTACAAGGCTAAGAAACTGAGGGCACTTCGAATATGTTGTTAATACTTAGCATGCTTCAGAACCTGTGCCAGCTGTGTGTTAATATTATTACACCAAGTATGAGTTTATGTACTTTGGCATGGATTTTCTTCTGGTTTCATTATAATATACACCAGGTTTTTTTTACGTGTACACACAGCAATTTCTTGTGTATGTTTGGCATGTGTCCTTTTACACAAAAGTAAAAATAGGACTCTTTCCACAGCTATTGGCTTCTCTCATGTTTCTTCCCCACCATATTGCTATTCCACACCTTTGGGTGGGGGACAGAGGGGAAGGGCTTTCTGTGTTTTCCATCACAAAAGCCCCTTTACTACCAGCAGTCAGACCCTCTCATCTTCATCATCTTCAGACACAACAGCATGGAAGCAGGTTGGAGAGGGTGGCTACAACCCTCTGACAGTTAAGACACATGGTCTGCTCTTTCAAAACTGGCAAACACAGGTTATAAATTTCAGGTGGAGTGTGCTGCAAGAGCTGTGGGAGTATATAAAATATTGGGTGCTCTGTTACATAGCCACTACTGCTACCTAAAACTTTTTCCTCTTGCTAGGGTCTCTATTACTGTGCCCCATTTCTAAAGCTGGATTTATTCTGTTACAGTATGCGATCCAGTGATGGGTGACAAATGGAATGGAGAAGGCTCTATGGTTAGTACTTAAATATGTGGATTATCTCTGTAGTGAATATTTGCCATATAAAGATGTATAAAGATTTATGCATCGTCTGTGATTCTGTGACTTGACATACCACTTGAACTTAAATGATGACTTATTTCATTTGAGATAAAACAGCTGTGAGGCACTGGGCTGTGGGCAGTGACAGAAAGGTTCTGTGTGCCAATACCACACTGTGTACTGACAAAGAAACATTCCTTTTTGACCAAAACTAGCAAATAATTTCAGTAGGAATGCACTATGGGAAGAGATCAACAGTAATGGTGGTTTATGTTTTCTTTTGCCTTAGCTGGTCATGCACTATGAATTCCTCTTTATCCTTGTACCCTTTTACAGTTTACTTGCTCATAAAACATCACACAAAATAGCACTTAACAATAAATTTGCCATTGCTTTTTTATTCTCTTCTTTCACTTCACATCTCTTGCAATATTTATTGTCCTTGGCTTTTTCTAACAAGGCAGAGATCTAGCAGCTGTAGAGTCAACTTGCAAAGCTTTAATTTTTGGGAGAAGTCATAACCATGGACCTACCTATGTCTTTTGGGTGGAAGATAAGGTAGATGTGAGAAGAGGAGAATATTTAACATGCAACCCACCAACTCATTCCTGCCATAAAAAGTAATAAAATCATTATTTAAAATGCCTTGGTTAGATATGACCTAGTCTTGCATTTCTGTCTAAAGACAGAGTCCTCATAACATCATCACTTCACCATGGCTGCATGAGTGAGCTCTGTATCTGCATGGTGGGTGTTCTGGTAGCACGTCGTGGTCAGCACTGTGGTGGTGTTGTACCTGTACAATGGGAATGGGAAACAGCCACACATGGGTACATGCACCCTGCCCTGTGCAGTGTATGAGACTAGCAGAGAAAATAAAACATGGACAAAAGTGGGACAATTAATCGAAATTTATCAAGTGCAGTTCTAACAAAGAATGTCAGCTATTAGGTAAACAATGAACTTTATTAAAGGTTTTGTCAAACTGAGTTACAGCTGAACTCAGGAGGGTGAGGTGACCTCTGTACTCACCTAACCAGAACTCCTACTTGAGCTCCAGTGTGTGCCAAACATCTGATGCTTTTCAACTTTGAGTCTGAAGAGCATCCAGGCCGGTGGGCTCCTGTGACATCTTAGTGTATGTCACCTGCTTAGACAGCCAGCTTTCCTTTGATGATGGGCTGTATTTAGCTAATAAAGACAGGATAGGGATGGAACAGACAGGCAGGAAGGGGAGCACTGGCCCTCATTCCTTGAAGAGGGAATTCTGCAGGCAGTGAAGTATGCTAGTATTTTGTTAGACTTGGGTGCAAGAGAAGCAAAATATTATTGATGTCCTTATCGGAACAGCTTCATAGACGAAGTTGAACCAAACAATTACAAATCTGATTCCTATTCACATGTACTGATGTACAGCACACCCTAGAAATACTGCAGTGAAAGCAGGAGGCAGAAGATGTTACTTGTTCCTCAGGCCCACAATGCAACACAGTCAACATGGACACATGGTACCACAGCAAAGGGCCTCTGTACTGTCAGTACAACAACAAAGTATTTTCTTTTGGAGGTAGGGACATGAGGAAGGGTTCCCTGTGTTGGGACACTATTTCCTCAAGCTGCTCTGTCACCTTGATGAGAGGGAACCCAAAAGTCCTTCATCCAGGCACAACTTCTTTTTAATGCTGCCAGTTTATGCCTGTCTGCTTCCCATTGCCTCCACTGCAGGAAGGGCTGTAGGTTGTACTGTCACCAGCTGGAGGATGCACTGATGTCACTGCATTGTTGCTGTGTCACAGCACACGGGGAGCTGTCAGGTCACTCAGCGTGATAGCACAAGTGGTAGCTGAAGGAGGGAGAGCTGCAGTCTCACATCTCAGATGCTCTGGGCAACATTTGATACTGTTTTTCTCCCCTAGTATGTGCCCAAGGATCTCCTCCCAGTCTACAGGGACAAAGTTGTACCTGTTGCTGATATAATTACTCCTAACCAGTTTGAAGCTGAGTAAGTACTTTTTTCCTTTTACAGCCATATAGACTTGAGAATGAAAGCAGGGGATACTGATACCCATTCTTCTGTTTGTCTCAATAGTGTCATATGTATGTACATATTGGGGATTTTTAGCTGTTACTTTCAAATGGTGCTTTTCAACAAGCTTCCAGCTCTTCCATATTCAATAAAAAAATCTGGGAGTTACATGAGAAGTTTTCTCTTGTTTTCTCCAGTCGTTTTCATGATTACCTCTTGTTACATCCAGAGGCCTTTATCTAGGGCTGGCTGAAAAGAAATACCTCTCTTCCCTTCACCATTCTTACCCATTTCTTGGAAAATTTGCATTACGTGTCAGAATATCAAAACTGAACTAGTTTGACTCAGCCTCCCCAAATTAGATTCAGAAATACCGCCATGGCAGCATCTCGTAGGAGTTAAGAATTTAAATGCCTCCTGTCTGTCCTGTCTACATAGCTGTGACTCTCTGGTCAAGAGATAGTCTTTTGTAATACATCACAGCCTGTCCCGCTAAGGGAAGAGAACAGCCACACAGGAGAAGGAGAGAAGATACTTGTGAGGGAATTTTGTAATAGAGGGATCTCCACAGGAGGCAGGTTAGGACTGGTGTGAGTCCACTTCAGAAGAATGGTGTATCTGTGCGCATAACTTAAAGACAGCAGTCTGGTACAGCAGGCCACGTACCTACAAACTATTTTGACCTGAATGGTGCAGTCCAAGCTTTCCTCCTCTCAAAGAGTAAGCAAAGCAGTCATTGCCTGGAGAACCTGTGCTCTCTTAAGATTTCTGTTTCATTCTCAGGTTGCTCACGGGCAGAAAGATTCACACAGAAGAAGAAGCTTTAGAGGTAAGTAGGCAAGCGGTCAGATGTGTAACATCTCTTCCTGTGTCCCTGCCTGCAGTGCTGCAGCTTGACATTTGTCTTTAACCTTGAAGTCACTTTGGCCTCTGTCCTTTCCATTTATCTTAAAGCTTGTGCACTCTGGGCACAGAACACTTTCTGTTGTAGTGTCAGGCTTCTGAAGAAACTTGGCAGAAAAGCTCCACAGTAAAGGGCATCACAGTGGTAACGAGCAGGTCTCTGGGAGCTTGTTTTCCTGCAGTGTAGCAGGAAACCAAGGGTCAGCGCTGTGGGGATGCACTGGGTGGGGTGAAAAGCCCGGGTGACCCTGGGCTTTAGAAACCTGCATGAGTTGCTCCCTCTGCTGTCCACGTGTGAGTCGTGCAAGAGCAGTGCTGTTTGTTAGGACAGCCGTTCCTCCTTCTCCCACACGGTCTTCACGGTGGAGAGCTTACTAGCAGGCTCTTACAAGAACTGAATGAATGCACTCTGCATCTCTTCCTGACAGTTTTTTCTGGTTCTCTGTTTCTCTGCCTTAAATTGACTCAAAGGAGATGAGACCTGGGTTGCAAAAGGATAGATTGCATAGATGAGAAACCAGACTGGGAGTGATGGCCTTTGAGGAGTTCCTTGTGAAAGAGACAAATCCACAGCATTGATCACTGCTGTCATTGCCATACAGAGATGATGGATGGTCCACAAATATGCTGCATTCATGTATACAGATTTAGCCTTTTATACAAACTGAAGAAAATAAAAAGCTGCAGGGCTTGGTGGTGAAGGGCAGAATAGGAGTATAGTTGTATTGGTGTCTTGAGAAGGGCCGAGCAATTTGTTTTGTTGACTAGTTAAGTGCTTTCAAGAATGGTCTGATATTTCTTCCAGTTTGGTTTTGAACTTCAAAGGAACACGAAATTTTTAAACAAACAGCAGCTGCAGTGGCACCCTGGAGATTAGCTGGGGTCTGTCAGCTCAAATGTTTGTTGTTTTTTTCCTCCAGCAACTGCATGCAACATGGGTTGATTACCATCTCTTCAGTGCAGGAAGCAGCTCCAAAGATCTCAGCAATTTTAGTTTCCACCCTACCCACCCCTCCAGTTTTACATTACCTCACTGTGCTGGGTGAGGGTAATGAGCTGTGCTTCATGCCACTAGCTGCTTACCTACAACTCAATTCTTCTATTCTTACCCTCATCAGTGGAACCAGTTTTGAGAACAATGCTATTAGCTGAGCAGCCATTTGTTTTAGGTTTGTATATTTTAGCTTCAAACATAAGCTGTGTGTGCTAAATAATTTTGCAATTTAGTTTTCTGACAGTCTCATTCGTGTGACAGCTCTTATTTGGGTCTTAAAAAATCTCTTCTACAGAGATGGAAGTATAATTAGAAATGGAAACATTTTTTAAACAGTAGTTTGCAGGATATTATATTTTAACTTGTCTCCCTCCCCTGCTGCATGTCATATATAGGTCTATCCTTCTGAGTAATAATCCAGGCCAGAATATGTCCCCATAGGAGGTGGTCAGAATTCTGGCATCAGTTTCAGTGGTGACATGCTTTCATTCATTTCTTTGGCATCACAGTGATGACAGTATAGTCTTCTGTCATAGAATTAAATACAATGTAATGTTAATGTAGGACTTCTATAACTAGAAATACTGGTGATTAGGTTTTTGGTGAATTGTGTCTGAGAAATGCAAGAGAGTTTTATGTTACCTCAGAGCATCATCAACATATGCTGATGGGTTTACTGCTTCCTTAAAACCCAGCCGGTGTCTGTGCGAAGAGGTCTGGCTGTTGAAGGAACTTGGGAGACTTAGACAAGAAAGAAGAGCAATAGAGAACTAAAAACCAGGAGAAATAAATCCTTACCATCGAACTGCTCATGAGTCATAGCTAGTCTGAGAGGATTTTAAGTTAAACTCTTCTGAGAGGATTAATATTTTATCTGTGTTTTATACTGAACTCATTATTGAAGTCACTTGTTCTGTGAAATCAAAATCACTCCTGCAGAAAACAATTGTGATGTCAAAAGTAGAGCATTAATGAGTTCATGAGGAACAGACAGAGTGGAAATACACCTGCAAAGGTACATAATTTACAGGTGTAATTTGGAGTTTGAAACAGAATGAGAAGATTGGGAGAGACACGCTTATGCCTTTGATTTTGCTCTTCAGCTCTTTGTTTTCACCAGCTCTTAAAGTAGTAGCTAAATAAGACTTTGTGACATGCAGCTATTGGCTTTCTAGCAAATGTTTCAAGATGCCAGCTCATGTGTCTGTATATTTGTTCTTTTATTCTTTTGATAGTATGTTCTGAAAACATGATACAGATAAAAATTCTTACTACAGATGAAACAGAGTATTCTTTTCAGAGGAATATACAAAATAATACAGAGATGCTTGTACATTGTAACAAGTGTGTACATTTAAATATGGATGTTTTGATTCCTCTGATTCTAATTAATTCCCTAATTCAAGTGAATTACTTGAATAGAAACTTTTTTCCTCTTTTACGAAAGATGCCAAAATAAGGTGCTTGCCAGAACTCCTCAGTACTCTGAGTGATACAAAATTTAATCAACACACATTGTGGTCACTGATTTCTGTCTTTTTGCACATGGAAAGGTAATGGATATGCTCCATGCCATGGGACCAGAGACTGTGGTGATCACAAGCTCAGATCTACAGGCATCTCTAGGAAATGACTACCTAATTGCTCTGGGGAGCCACAGAAAAAGTAAGTCATGAACTCCTTTTTTAAGCTGCGTTTTCTTGTAACCACTTCTGTGCTTTCAGTTACTTTTACAAGTAGTTTCATCACACACATCTGTAGTGCAGGGAAGGAACGTAGATCCCCAAGTGAACTCCTCCTACAGTAATATCAGCAAAATTTTACAGGAATTTTACAACAGGGCTGCTCCATGAGGGAGGACAAGCTGGGAGCTGAGCGTGGTCATAGGCCCACAGTGTCTTAATAAGGTGAGCAGAACAGGGGTGGTCCACAGGTCCCGTTGACAGTCCAGTCATCATCAGAGAAAAGAGAAACAAGCCAGATCTGAGATTAATGTGGAAAATCCAATCAGTAAGTCAGGAGAGCAGAGCTGTACACAGGCACACCTGCAGCATAGCTCAGGCAAGGATGCCTGTCACCGGGCCTGAGCTTCCATGCAGCTCCTGGGCAAGTGGGCAGAGGGTGCATGGGTGGAGGTTGTTCTAGCTGAGTTTGTTCAGGGCTGTTACAGCCCCTAGTAATGGCCCTGACAGGTAGTAGTGGTATGAAACAGGAACTCTGACTGCTTTGAATGCCTTTATGAGAAGTTACACTGTCCTGTTAGCAGATTTTTCCTCCCTTGATAGGTTGTAAAATGTCCTTATGCTTCTTCTTTATCATCACCAAGATTCACTGTATGTTTGGACTGTTGCAGGATGGTTTTACCTGATAAGGCCATAATTATGTGGGATGGTATAAGGTCTTGTTTTCTTGTTCATTTAAGGAATCAAGTGTGGGCAGCACGTTACAGACTGCTGAGAGACTGAAAAAGTCTTGATATTTAAACCGGGTTCCACTAAGAATCGGTTGGTGGGTCTTAACACTCAGTACATACCAAGTCTGCAATAACTCTGGTCATTCCAGTACTGATTACATTAAGGCACATGGATCAGATCTTCTCTGCTGATGTCTACAGCTGCTCTTATGCATCTGTACCGCCCAGAGGTACTCTAGATTGTGGTTTGGGATGCCCCATCTAGGATTCAACCGTCTCCATAAATATGTGGTTCCCTAAGCAAGCTGCTGCTGCTATTTAGATGAAAATAGGTGGCTGTCAGTCCTTCACAAAAGTACCATCTACCTCTTACGTGAAGTACAGACAGTATGTAAGGTGTATATGCTGTCCTAACGCAGCAGAGTTCCGAAAGGTTGCACCTTTTAAAAGAGCTGGTAGAAAGTTTACAATACTCTGTGGAATCTTTACATTCCAAACAGCAAAGGAATTCAGATCCGGTGATCGCTTTTTAATTATAATAAATGCTGTTGTGTTAGTTGCTGGGTCTGTTAGTTAACTGTTCACCTGTGTTGTAGCTAAAGCAGATGGTACCAAGGTGACACAGAGAATTCGAATGGAGTCTCCGAAGGTGGACGCTGTCTTTGTTGGAACAGGAGACCTGTTTGCTGCTATGCTTCTGGCATGGACACATAAGCATCCAAACAATTTGAAGGTGTGGGAGAAGTTGCTCGTCTCTGCAAGTTTAGACTATTTCTTTTTTGTTTTATTACTTTTAATCTTTGATATTATTTAAAGACTCTCTTCTGTTCTGGCTTTTTTTTTTTCCTCACCTCAGTGGAAAAAAAGCAGAATTTCCCTTTGGCCAAAACATTTTAGCTAGTACAACTTGAGACAGTCATAGTTCATTTAAATGAATTTTTTTATTTTCCCAAATAAGATGATCTCTCTAAAGAGAGAGGGAGATGCTTGGAATTAATTTTTTTTTTTTTACCCTCACTTCATAATAAGCACTGAAAATAATTTATCAGACGTATTTTTCTGTTTCTTTCCCTTAAGCACATAGAGTTCTCAGTACTGGTTTCCAATACCAGCTTTGGGAGAATTAAGAGAGACTAAAATTTTTTTCTTCCTAAACTATACATCACATCGTTGTCATCCTGTTCACATTTTGTCAGTCATGTTTGCCTCAATATTAGTGTTTTTAAGAAAATCATGTTAAACTAGGCAGCTGAAATTTTAGTAAAACCTGAATATATTGTGTTGATGCAGGTGGCATGTGAAAAGACTGTGTCGGCCATGCAGCATGTTCTACAAAGGACCATTAAGAGTGCAAAAGGTAATTCACTCAAACCTTGTTCCCTTGTTCTACCCGGATTTGCATCAGAAGAAAGTCAAAGAACGTTGTGGTCCCTAATGAAAGGCGGCTTTCAGCGCAGAAGCAGCCAGAGAATTTAGAGAATGAGAGCTTGGTAGTTTTGTCAGTGTGTGTTCCTTGCTGTGTCACCCAAGCCCATTTCGCCAGTACCTGACTGTAGATGTCACTATTCAGCTTGCAGTGGGACTGCAGCCGTGCTGGCTGCCCTTCACTGCTTTGCAAAACGGTGGCAGAAGAACTTGAGGAAATGTTGAGTTTGATGTGCAAGAGAGCTGCTGTTTGAAGTGTAGCTTCTTCACTTTCCCTTCCAGTGCGTGTGTTTAGTATTGAGAGGGGTTCATTAACTAATAACAAACTCTCTGCTTGCCATGCTGGAGAGTGATTTCCCTTCTCGCCCCCAGCCCCCAGCTTCTGTCCCTTTGGAGTTCCCATGTCTTTCAGTTCCTGATGAGAACGAGATGGGATCTATGGGTTCTTGGAGCATGTCTATGTCTCTTTTTTATTAACAGCAGAGCTGTGGGTTTTTTTTCCTGAAGAGAGGTGCAGAACAGGAGTGATAAGAAATCACAGTGCTGACGTTGATCTTCCACCTGGGGAGCCTTCAGCAGGGGGTAGTAAGGGAGATTGAGGAGGGGAGTAGAGTAGAAAACAGTGGGCTAACAGAACAATGTAACTTGTTTCTTTTTGTACTACTGTTTTTAATGACATTCTGATGTCATCTTTTTAGCACAAGCTGGAGAAGGAAACAAACCAAACTCAGCCCAGCTGGAACTGAGAATGGTCCAAAGCAAAAAGGATATAGAAAACCCAGAGATCATAGTGAAAGCCACCGTGTTATAAAGGCTGTACGTCTCCAATAACGCACAATGTATTGATGTCCTCATTTCTTTCCTGTAAATTGTAATATTTGCCTTAGATCTGTGACAGAAACCTGACTTTCATGAAATAGTGCCCAGCATAGGCAGATATCCACTCTCAAACATATGTGCTGGCCTCGCTCGGTTTTGAAAACAAAATGGTTAGAGTGCATTGAAGCATATTACCAGGTATCAAAATGGCTGTCAAATTCACTTAGTGTGTGTAATTACCCAGGGCAAGAGAGTATAATGTTCCTGCCTTGCCAAAGACTTCAGATGTGAATTTGCTAATGGGATGCTTGACTGGCTGGTAAATATATTTCAAGATGGCATCTAGTGCCAATGGAGCTTGCTCCATGCTCCCTTTTCCTGGAGATATCTGGTTACCTGCTCTGGTATTCAGTATCTCAGCTTCTATGAAACTAAGCAGGGTTAAAACTACACACAAAATTCTGGTTGCATGTAGGAGTACTTTGAAGATGTTTGGCATTTAAGTACTCTGAAGTGACCATGAAGTGTCATCCACGTTACTGATAACTGCTTCTGTTTCTTGTCTATGAACAGCTGCACAGGTTCAGTTTTTGCAGGTACTGGCTGCTTATTTCTAATATCTGTGGGTGTCCACATGATTTTCTTCCAAAAGCTGCTCCAGAAACATCTTCATTAATAAGATAATACCTTTATTCAGTAGCGCTGATCAGAAGTTTATTGTTCTACCAGGTTTGCTTCATTGTTCAGTTTCTAACTAAGGACAACCGTTCTGTAAGGCAAAAGGGAAAGCAGGTCTTACCCTGAAAGCTGGCTACTCTAGTTTGTTCATCGTGGGTGAATGTATTTACAGACTACATGGGGCACTTCCACTTAACAATAGTGAGCACTCTTGACAGGCTTACCAATGAAACAATGTGGTAAAAGCAATATTCTCAGTTTAGTATGTGTTTACTAAATGCAGTGAAACATACAAATTCATTTGTTGATAATCTAAGTCTCTGCAGCTTATGCTGATGAGAAAGGACAGAAATGCATTAATTAATCAATAATTAATACCTCTTTATTTCAAAATTCTGCTTCTTAAGGTTTCAGAATGGGATTCTTAATAATTTCAGCATCCTATACATCACAGGCACATATTATACCAGTAGGGCAGATATGCTGACAGATACTGACCACTCGTAATTCCATATGATTTCTGTATGGTGCTGAGGTTCTTCCTTCTCTCAAGATGAGGTCTAGAATGTTGTTGTAGCCAAATGCAGTTGATGAGCTTTGTCTCAGATGGCATAGGTGAGATAAAAATTGTGTTTCTGCTTGCAGTGATGTGAAGCAAACTTGCATTAGAGGAAAGGGCTGAGTTTTTCTTGATTACCTGAGTATGCTCAGGAAACTCACTCTTGGGTATCTCCCAGATACCTTTCGTGCATTTTCCTCATCACACCTTCCTAATGGATCGTGTCACTTGCATAGCCTGGAAGTTTACAGAAGAGCTAGTCTGGAGATGACTTTGGACACTGATGTCTTTGCTTATCCCACCATTTTTGCTGATTTTCTGCCATTGTAAAAGTTAATTGGTTTCACGTAATAGAAGAGTCATTTATCCTTAAAAGTGAATTTTTAGCTGAATAGATTTTTTTCCTAGAGTAAGATTTAATAATTCATACATTTCTGAAATCACTCATTTTCAGTATCTCTGAAGCAAATGAAATTTAACGAGATTAACATGTTTTGCAATAAATGTAAGAGGCAAACTTCAGGCTTTCACTCTCAACAACTAGTAATAATTTTATTTCCTTTCATGCATTTGGCATTAAATATAAAAAGAAAAATTTATATGACTTCAGAATTTTAAGGAGAAAAAAAACCAACAGAAATTACCTACAAAATATGACTCTACTGCCATAGTTTTTAGTAACCACTGCCACAAAATAACTTTCTAGCAATAAAAATTTTCATGACGTGGAAAGTTGCTAAAATTAGCAGTCAGTAACTCTAATAGCCAATATCCAACACGTAAAAAGATGTGAACTATCTTAAATAAATATAAATATTTATTTGTATAAATAAATACTTGATGGAAAGCAGTGAAGAAGGCGAAGCCGGGCTCAGGGGTGCCCAACAAAGGGATAACTGGCAATGGGCACAAAGTGAAGTAGAGGAAATTCCATTTAAACATGGGGAAAAAAAATCCCTGTGAGGTTTATCAAACACTGGCACAGATTGTCCAGAGAGGTTGTGGAGTCTCCATCCTCAGAGGTAATAAAAAACTGACTGAACGTGGTCCTGAGCAACGTGCTGTAGGTGAACCTGCTTTGGCAGGATTTTAACTGTTCTTAGCATTGATTAAAGAAGTGTTACATGCCACATTCTAAACATAACTATGAGTTAATTCATGGTTTAAAATTAGACTATTTAATGTGGAAGTGTATAATCCCTACCATCCTCTTGGGTAGGTGGGACCAACATGCTGAACTTCCCTGCCTGTATGTATCATGGCTAACTTAGTGGCATTATGCTTGACACCCACACCCGGCCGTATCTAGTTTTGCACCTCCTATGGGTCACATAAAAAATCTTCAAGTGGCCGAGCTCTGAGACCCCTACTGTGCCTCAGGTTGCCAAGAATTCGATGAATCCCAGGAGCAGTCACATGAAGTAAATGACATCTGATTTCTGCAGTCTCGTGGCTCCAGCACAGACCTTAGCTAGGTCTGGAAGTGGCTCATGGTGCACTGTGTCCTGTAGCCCAGCAGCCCCTGCACCAGCATTAGCTTCATTGCCAGTCATGTAACACGACCTGGCTTGGCAGCTCTGTGGGGAAGAGCTGAGAACCATGCAGTGGCTGGCCCTGCACTAGGGCACCTCAAAATTGAGGTTGTTCACATCAGGGGATCAACAGGAGAGAGAAGCCCAAACTTGTCCTTTTAATAGTTTGGGGGGGGGGGCGGTTTAAGCAGCAATAAGTATGCACTGTCAAAATTTGATGTCAGAGAAACCCTACCTGTTGTAAGAATGTGCTGCAGAAGAGCCCTTTTAGTAAACGTGAGACAGCACAGTTCTTTTGCCACTAAAAAAAGATGGGCTTTCACAAGGGAATTGAAAGGCAAGGGCTGGTTTTCTCTGAAATAAAGAATCTTGGAGTTTAGGAAGCTTAAAGCTAGCTTGCATACAAAGTTTTATTTGTAGATCGTAATGAACCATTCTCTTGCCGTAAAAGGGAAGGTGTTATGTTTGTTGGAGCAGCTTATATCTGTCAGGTGTGATCTTTTCCCACTGCTTCAATGAATGGATCAGTTCGGTAATTTATACCTTCCTTACAATTTGTGACATAGCCAATTGTCTTAATGTGCTCAATTTCCCGAAGTTCATGTTTTGGAGGAGCTGGATTCTGTAGCAGTGAGCTGCTAGCTTCCTCTGCTTACATCCCTGGGAGTTGCTCACGTGCTGTCTGTTTTAAACACCCACTGACCTGATCCAAATTATTGGGTTGGGTTTATGTCTTCAATGAAGAATTGGGCTTAACATCTCTTGCCAGGAACAAACATCGGAAATTATCTGTAAATACATTCTGTAGCTAATTTTTTTAGTCATAGCAGGCTAACAGGCATTTTTAAGTTTCCAGGTATACATACTTAACACTTGGATGCGTTTTTGTTTGTTCAGAGTTACATAGGACTTTTTCTATAATGTTTGCAGAACAAAATTCAAAGACTCAGCACAGTTCTGTCCAATCTTTTTCTTACTCCTCTCCTCCCGCATATAATATCTGTGTCTATTTCTGAGTTCCTATGGTCTTTCTGGTGCAGCTGGAAGGTGTCTCAGTGTTAGACAGCTGCCCACTGTTTATTTGAGGGCTTGGAGGAGACTTACCAGCCTGATCCACTTGCAGATCTTTAGGTAAAGAAAAATGCTTAGGCTAAACTAGTTTAGGGCCCAACTGATGACAGCAGAACAAGCCCTTTAGCCCAGAGAGCGGAGTCAGTAACTGATGGATAATCTTCCACAACCGTCCTAAGAGCATGAAAGGTGTCTGTGACCCACCAGTCCAGCATTCACCAGGTAGGGGCTGCTGACTTCACTGCCATGTGCGCTCCCATGTGCACGTGTGAAGGCAGCAGTGAGGGGTTCTGCTGGTGCTGAAGGGCACCTACGCGTGGGAGCGGCGAGTGCTTTGTTCCAGACAGCTTCCCCACCATTCCTTCCTCTCACTTATTGCAAGTACCTTGTGTCGGATCCCTTTTTTCTGGAATAAGCTTTGCAGTGTATGTGGTCAGCCATCTTGATTACTGCAAGTGAACTTAGTGCAGAGTCATCATGCAGGAGAGACCAAAAGTTGCTTACAAACTATCTACTCTGTTCTCTGCCCAGATAACTCTCTCTACATGCTTAAAATTCCCATGTATCTCTTTGGGACATGTGCATAAAGACATTGTGCTAGAATCAATGCTGTTCACACTTGATACAAACATTTAAGAAATCTGCAGTATGTATTGTCAACATTTGTTTGCTGATTTTTATCCGAAGCGGGAGAAATCTGTAATCAATGTGTTATGCAACAGAATCAGAGGATCAAGGTTTCCAGCTACTCGTACTGCCTTTTTGAGTATCTTAACTGTGTCTTGATTGGATGGTCTTAATTTGTTGCCTGAGACTGTTATGGTGATTGTATTGATTTGATTTTAAAATGTGGCAAGGAAGACTGTAATAAAAACATCTACATTTAATATACTGTGCACATATGAATTGTTAGATCCTATTTTTGAATATGTTAATAATTTCAGAATTAAACAGAACAATAACAGTTTGATAGTCTTGCTGAATTGGTTACAATTAAAAGTTTCCTCAGTTCTATCCTAGTATAGGGAAAGGGTAGTTAATGGAAGGGCACATATTTGTGTGCTGTCATCATCTCATTGTAAGACAGGTATGTGGAAGTGAGTAACATCCTTGTTGTCTTGTTTGCCTTTTTTTTTTTTTTAAAGAAGTTTCATGAGAAGACGACTGCTGGCATTCTGCACTACCGCTCTGGTATGCCTCTTACTTGCATGTGTAGGCCCTCTCTCTGTTGTGCTCTTTATTCCTGCATGTAAGGTGAGAAGAGGGGCTTGGAATAAGCAGCATAACTCGTTTTGAGGTCTGTTTCTTGTGCAGCATTTAGCTGTGCTCCCCTTCAGAGAGTTTATTTTACTGCATAGGTTAGAGCAGACAGGACTGTACAGCAGGAAACAGTTGTTCCTGCGTGTCAGAGCAAGTGCTTCTGTCAGCACTCTGCAGTGTCTCTGCTATGGCAGTTTTGCAAGAGGAAGAGAGCAGGTATCCAATTTAATGAGAGCCCTGGTTATTGGAGAAGGTGCTATGTCGTTATGCTTATGCCCACTGGAGAAGTTTGGCTTATACTTATACCAAAGAAAACCACCTCTTTTGAGTAAAGCTCCTTCACTATTTAAAGTGTACTTTTAGAAGCTGAGGCTTAAGCATTACAAATTTTGGTCACTCTGAAACCAAAACACTTCTTCCTAAATGGAAACACAGCCTCTTCTTTTGCATCCCATTGTAGCCTTATTGGCTCATTGACTACTTGTTTAACTCCTATAAGAATGACAGGATAAGACTATTTAGAGAACTTCTTGAAAGTCATTTGCTTCTGGTAAGTGAGAGCCTAATGATGAATGGTTTTGTAGCTTTCTAAAACACGTCCATTAAAGACACATATCAACCACGGAAACTAAGCTTTGTGATGTTCAATCACAGCCCTGAAAACAGCTCTTCTCTTTCAAGTAAATGAGTAAATCTGTGAGTTTATGCACACATGCAGGAACAGATTTAAGGTAAATCCACATGGTTCAGTCAGAAACTGTTGGAGCGTGCCCCAAGCACCCAGCAAAGGGTTGTGAACGCAAAACGCAAGGGTGCCTACACAGTGCAAAGAACAGGAATAGATCCACAATTTGCAGAGCAGTGAATAAGGCAGCACATTATTCAGACAGAGAAAACCAGCAATTTGAGAAGGCTGTGCCATATGTTACCACTGAAATCACATGTGCTCCTTAACTATTGCCCTTGTGGTTGCATTGCTATTTAGAAAAATCTGTGTGTAGAAGAGTGTAATATATGTACTCTGTGTGTGTGTGTGTGTATGTTGAAGCTTTATTTGCAATGTGGTGGGGGTGGGAAACAGAATTTGGGGGCTGGCTGTGTAGGCCTTCGGGATTTGAGCAGGAGGTCTTAAAGAATTCTATTTTTCTAGATTGTGCTGAAGCTTTGGGTCCCAGCCACACATGGCTTTTTCTTCAAGAAAAGTAAAATTGTTTGGAAAGAGAGTCAGGTGGCTGTGATATAGTAGGGATAGAACAACCCCACCAGCCCTGGACAAACTGAATAACTTAATAAAAGATGCCTTTTTAGGTAATATTTTTTTAGTGCTGAATTGTTAAACAAAGAAGTATTTATGAGCAAACTTTCTATGTACTTAAAGTTTGTGTGGTGCTTTGTACTGACTAGATGGACCTGTTATATGTTTACACATCTTAATGATTGTCCTTGAGGCATATGTAGTAATTCAATGACTATTATGCCAGAAAAACAATGAAGTTCCGTGTAATAGCAAATTATTTAATTTCTAGTGAAATTATAGACTTCTGTAGTGTTTGTGTGTTTTTCTGGTTGCCGGTTACAAGTTGTATTCTTTCTGCAGTAAGGCTTGTATGCTTGATTGTAGAGAGAGGCAATAGGATGGTAGATGCCATTGTTTAAAAATAAAACCCTAAATATTGTTACCTTATCCATTATCGAATCAGGTAAGTTGTGGCATACGCCTGAAATATAGATTTTGCATTGGGGTAAGATATCAAATACATCTAGCGCAGGTTAAAAATAGGTGAGGCATTTGCTTATTAAATAAAAGTAGGGGATCTTACAAATGCTTAATAGCAACCTATTGATGGACAAACCAAAAGGCTGGAACAAAACTAGCTCACTCACATTTTATGAACGTGTCCAAGCTAACTTCATAGCTTGTGCTGAGTGTGTGCGACAGGTAGATGAGTAGGCTAAATGGGAGAAACTAATGATTTTTTTTTTCCCTGTATTTTGTCAGTTCTAATAGCGTGAAGAATTTTAGGAGGGTGATCTGCATTTATATTCATAACCGTATGAACTTCCAGAAGAGCTGAGTTACCAACAAAATCCCATTCAGTCCAAACGCAAGCTGTTAGTATGTTTGGAAATCAGAGCGTGATTTTCTCATGTTGCTGCACTTGCTTGAGTCTTCGTTTCTTACACTGGGAGACCAGGGTAAAGCACAACCGTCCATATAGACTTTTTTTTTTTTTCTTTTTTTTTCCTTTTTTTTCTTTTTGGGTTGTGATTTGGGGCTTGCTAGAAAGTGCAAGGGTCTGCAATATGGATCAGTTTGTGGTATAAGGCCCTCCACTGAATCTTGTGCTCCTACTGCAACAGTTGGTGAACTGGAAAAACTGAGCATCATTTATTATGTCTCTTTTGAGAAACACAGCAGCATCCTCACCACACTTCTGAATAAATCACTACTGCAAAAAGTAGGGGAGAATGTATCAGAAGTTTTTTCTCTCAAGGGTTCCCAAGTTCAAAAAGAGAAGCACTTCTGTTTTGCTGAGTTAGCAAGGCAAATATCACCGAGACTAATAATGCATTGTGAGGGAGAGAGGCTGTGGACATGAACAGCTACGTTTCGCATGCTTTGCTGTGCCTGGGGTTTCCTCCCCTGCAAATCTGTGGGTGCCCTATACCCATGGTGGTGGCAGAGTGACTGTTTTGCCTGCACCCTCCCTTGGGGGAAACATGGAGGAGTTATTCTGAGGAAGTGGGCGATGAGGTCTGTGTGGAGTTTTTGGACTGTTCACTTTGAAGTGCTGTACCAGAGCTCTGGCTTAGCACAACTCTCTATGCACTTCAAAGTGGGTGATGGACAGCACACTGCTTCCCTGACTGCAGTGTAAGGAGAAGGGCATTCATTATCCTACCTCTTTTAGGAACCTACTTTAGCGATGTAATTCCCCTAGACTTCATCTATATGCCATGGAGAACAAGAGACTCTAAAAGTGAAGTATTCAGATGATTTAGGCTAGGCTCTTGTTCTTTGGAAAAGAAAGGTAAAGAATTATTAGCTGCTATGATAGAGATAACTTGTCCAGCTCAGCTGTACCATAAAACTGCGCCCTAACCTTCCTCTCCTGTTGCTTGTGCTGGCCCTGGTACATACCTGTCCCCGTAACGAGTGAAGTGAAGGAGGCAAAACCAATGGGGCATTTATCCAGCCAAACTCACTGAAGTTTTCATCTCCTTTGGTTCCCTTAACTTTCCTATCCTTGGAAGAGGTAAGCGCTTGTGCTAGGGTGTTATTCAGAAGATGCAGCTGGACAAAATGGGGGAGAGTAGGCTCGCCTCTTTTCCTGGCAGTGAGATGCTGAGTGGCAAAAGTGGCAAAGCTGCACTGTTAGTGATAAAGAAGTCTGTGTCAGCTCAGTACTTGGAAGAGCTGCAGATTTAGTAATCCAGGTTTGGTGTTCTCAATCCAGCCCATTCCCTTTATCTCAAAAACATTACAGTACAGAAAGATTTTTGTGTGGCTGTTCTTAATGATCTATGTGATGCTTGTGCCTAGCAGAGTAGAAAATCCCAGAGAATAAAGCAGTTATCTAGCTAGGGAACATATTAGGAAGATCCAGGTGGAGAAAACTTGAAGTCTGCTGTCACAGCACTTGCATGGTGTTAGAATTGTTCAGATCTGGCTCTTTTCCTTCCTGTCCCCTTTAAGAAAGGAAGAAATCATGTAAATAAGTAAACAAATAAATAAGGGATAAATAATGGGAATTTAAGTGGCATTAGAATTCATTTTTGCCTCCAGATTTTTAAATCTTACCACACCAAAGGTTCATAAGGGATTTTCGTAAGATGCCTTGCCAAGCAATGTGACACAGCTGGCTTGGAGCACAGCAGGCTTTTTGTGATGTGCCTGTGGCAAATGGCATTGGGATACCACCGGCAGACAGGTGCTCCTGTCCTGTGGCCTGCATCTAGTGCAGCACATGTGTTCACGTGCTAAACACGTGCTATATGCGAATACGTGCCTTGCTGGGGAAGAAGACTGTAGGGCTTGTTGCTGGACAGGTGATGACAGAAGGACACGCTGGAGAGCGTAGCACCATCCCATGAACTTGTCATTCACTGTTAGTGCAATGTATCCCTTTGGTAGTGCTTTCTTTCTGGAAGATGGGAGGCTGATGGCCTCTGTGCCACTTTAATATGCTTTTAGCTGGCTAAATGGGAAATACAAATGAAAATGTTTTGATGGAGTGGAGGGCTAGTTGTAAATTTGCCTAAGATATGAGTAAAGAAGATTCGAGGTTTGTCTCTAATTTAGAAATGATTCAGTATTGACCACGAGTGCCATGTCTTCAATGGGGAGTAGCATCTGGAAGAGGCCAATATTTAGGGTTTTTGCCCAAAGCACATTTAGTCCTGCTCTGCTGTGTAGTGAAAATACCCAGTGCAGATGCCACCAGAGCCACCATCTTGTGGAGTAACACTGTAATAAAGAATGTGATTTTCTTGTGAAAGTCTTAACCTCTTCTTATGAAAATAACACACAACTCAGTATTTTCATGGTGTATAAGTGAAATGTAATTTTTTTCTTTTTTTCAATAAAATACATTTCCTTTCCTAAATGTGTTTGTAGTTTTGTTTTGTTTTTTCCTTGGTGATGTTTCTCTTTCCCCAGTTAAGTGGTGCATGTGACAGCACAGTGCCCCTGCCCTTTTCTACCTGGCCACCCTCCAGCCTCTGCCTGACGTGCACCAGCAGCCTGTCATCACAGCCTGTGGAAGAGAGATGTGTTGAGCCAGCCTGGCTGGCTTCTCCAGCTGGTGGCTGGAATGAGTGTGGAGGGGAAGAGAGCACAGCCCGATTTTCCCTGGCAGCTGTCGGCTCTGGGGAACGGAGACAGGGAACTGGCGAAAGGGGCTGAAAAGGTAATTTGAATGTTTTAGAGGGAAGAGATGAAGCTGCTGCCCTCTTCATAGCCCTGCTGTGCTCAAAGGTGGGGAACCACATCAGCTGGGGCTCCCTCCTGTCACCAGCAGCAGCCTTTCCATATCTTTTTGCCCTTTTCAGTTTGCTTAGGTGAAGAATTGGAGCACCTGCGATGAAAGGAGAGAGTTCAGAAGAGTGGCACCTCCT
Source organism: Merops nubicus (assembly GCF_000691845.1). Classification (NCBI taxonomy): domain Eukaryota; kingdom Metazoa; phylum Chordata; class Aves; order Coraciiformes; family Meropidae; genus Merops; species Merops nubicus. Next base: position 5,548 of record NW_008613003.1, on the reverse strand, counting down.
CCTTGGGAAATCTAGCAGAGCCTCCGGCAGGTCTCTGCAGCAGTGGGGGCTGCTAAGTGCTCTCTCCATCCCCCAGTCCCACCCGCCTCTCAGGCCAGCAATACGATCTGGGGGTCCATAGGGGCACAGCAGCCTGCAGGGATCTGTGTGGCTGCTGTGGGACACAGCTCTCATGTGCCCCAAAAATGTAGTGTCTCCTGAAAAAAAGAGCATCTCCTGTATGCACAGGTCACTGGGGCAGTCAAGTCTTTCCCTGAGCCAGCTGGCAGCCCAGAGAGCTGGGATTCGGGAGACAAGCACTGTCCTTGCTGCCTCCTTTGTGGGTTTGACTGCTGCTGTCACAGTGTAGAGACTGAGCCATCATCACGCTCCTCATCGCCTGACTGGTCTGAAGATGGGGGAGGCAGTGAAGCTGGCAGGTCACAGGAGCTGGGACAGCACCAGGCAGTAAGGGGGAACAAAATGAAAGCAGGAGGAGACGTAGGAGGTAAGTGTGACTCCAGGGAGTATATTTGAAGAGGGAATTTAACTGCTACAGAAGGGCCGTGTTCTGCCTTTGAGCTGTTGTACTTGTCCCCTTTGTGCCCCAGGAGTGCTGCTGTGGATGAAAGGAACTGGAGTCCTCACTTTCCAATCCCAGCCATGGACCGCAGCTGCCCAAAGCCAAGCCCTCTTCGTGGAGCAGGCTGGTTAGTCCTGCCATAGAAACACAGAGGAGTTTTTTTTCCTGTTTCCCTATGTTAAGTAAAGTTAGTTTGAAACACAACAGAAGATTGTTTATAAAACGAAGAGGAATTTTAAGGAAATCATAAAATCTGCCACCATCTTCACATGCACCCTTTTTATCCAAAAACTAGCTTGAATAATAAGCAAAGATGTGTAAAAAGTGAACAGAAGAGGAATACACAGCACTGGCAGCCTTTTGAATTGAGCTGAATTATGAGTCAGGTCTGGTGAGCGGCTTCAGGAGGGCTGGAAAGCCATGGCTTTGTTCACAATGCTCGTTAGTGGTGCCTGCTAAGATAAAGGCAATTAAATCTCCTGCTTTCAGGAATACCTTAACTGCAGCAAAGCCACAGAGGAATTTAACACTCCACTGGTAGCCAGCATCCAGCATTTCATGGCTGGGTCCCAGGTGATGACACAACTCTAAACCACTCGTGTATCTTCAGCCTGGGCTCCTTACAGCTGGGCTTTTTAAGCTGTGCTGTTGATGCAGGAAGCTTACCTGAGTGAAAAAATAACACCACTAGTGCTAGGAAGGGTTAATTATCATGTTTAATACTTAATTTTTTTTCTAAATTAATACTACAAAAGAAGAGGTGTCCTTGTCAGTAAGAGCAAACATGCCAAAAGAATCTAAGGCCCACTTTTAGAGGTCACCGACGTCATTCCCTGGAATTGAATAATTCTTGAGACTTTGGCTTTTTTTCCCTACTGGCACACTTCAGGCTTTTGCAGCTTCTGAGCAATAGGCTGTACATGCCTTGGAGGGGTTGGGGTGTCGTGGGCAGGGAGACATGAGGTTTTTGGCTGTGTGGTGAGTTTTCCCAGTGCTTTGCTTAATAA
>NW_008613003.1:0-3948 GCF_000691845.1 Merops nubicus | reverse complement strand
ATTCATATGGTTCAGCAGCTGAGGATGCAGCTACACAGCAGTGAAGGTGAATCCAGTGCAAGGCTGCTGTCCCCACTGACCCCTGGCCCTCACACCCAGAGCCCTGCCTTCAGCTCCTAAGGAAGCCCGTGGTGAGCTCTTTCAAGGAGCTGATCCTGATGGAAACCACAACTACTGAAAAATGGGATTGTTTTTCATCTGGACCAGTTCCCTGAACAGCCACACTGTCAGGAGCAGAGTAGGCATGAAAGGGCAGGGGCAAGGGGGTGGAAACAGAGCAAGGAGGGGCTGGCTGCAACATCCTGGCACTGATGGGGACCAACACACCACACAGGTGCCACAGGCTTTAGCCAGAGTGGTGACACTGAGCTGTGCAGCCTGACCTTATGCCATTACTTTTTCCTGTCCTTCACTCACCAAAGACCCTTCCCAGTCTCCTTGCTCCCTTCATTATTGGAGCTGAAATCAACCCACACAGGTGAGCAGCATGTGTGAGAATGGCCATCTAGACCTGATGTGCTTTGAAGTGGGAAAATTTAGCAGAAAACATCCTCCTTCAAGGAGCAGGGAGATGTTTGTTTATTGCAGCCAAAATAATCAGCATGGCTACAAGGATCTTTAAATAAATCCATCACAGAAATTTAAGAAATTGCTTGGGACCTTATCCTCAAGGCATCTCTGAGAGGCTTGTTTTCCTCCTCTGGAGCAAGCTGAGGAGCTACCACACACTTTCCTGGGAGGTGCCCAGGAGGATGCCAAGCAGAGAGGCTGTCCCTCACACTGCAGCTGCTTGGGGGCTACAAGCCAAAGCTTTCTCAAAGTCCTTCCCCCAGCACAGCCTTAGCAGCAAGGAGTCTGCCCTGAGCTTCTCAGTCACTAGCATTTCTTGGGCTGTGCCCAAGCAGGCTCACCTGAGACTCAGGTGGATAAAGACTATTCTCAAGACCTAGCTGAGCCCTTAACAACACCTTAGCTCCCTGGGAGGCCTTGGGCCAGAGGGATCAACTCTCAGCATAAAGGCTCTTTCTGCAGTAATCTTGGCCTTTATTATAAGGATGGATCATGAGACCCTTGCTTCTTACAGGCAGGTAAATGGGGTTAAGAAGTGGGTTGTTCCTGCCTTTCACTTGGGACCAGGGACATTGTGATTTTGGGGTAATTTTGGAAGAGAGAGGTGGCTTATCCAGGCTCTGCCTTTTGGGAATATTATATGAGAACCTGGATAGAGCTGACTGATCCCTGCACTCTCCATGGACTATTTTATGGCCTGTTAAATGGCTTCCTGCAGAGCAGAGTAAGGCATGTAATAATAATGATGCTATAGCTAAGAAATAATGCAGCTGCTGATTTATTAGCTAAGAAATGTTTGACTTGACCTTTGCCATGGAGAAGTGCTCTGATGGTTGCCAAACCTGGGCTAACCACCCCCTGCAAGGCACCCAGGCAGGGAGGATTCCCTGGTTTGGTGCTGGGCTTCTCCCTCTCTGCTTCTCCACACTAAGAGACCCTCAGGAGACACCCTAAATACCAGGCTGCTCTGTACTGCCTCCTCCTGAGGTCAGGGGTGCTTCTCATTTCCCAGGGTGGAGGGGTGTGGATAACCCCAAGAGGTGTGTACCCAGAGCTGTCGGAGGCGAGTGGCAATAATTTTTTCAAACAGTGGCTGGGCTCATTGCTCGGTGGCAGTGGTGATGGTACTCCTCTCTGAGCATCCCTGCTGGGCAACTCTTCCAAAGCAAGGTGGGGACGGTGGCGATTTTCCCTCCATGGTAAAAATGGTATGTCCACATCATCCTCACCTACCCCACATCATCCTCACCTACCCTTTCTCTCTTCACTCCCAAAGTCTCACAAAAACTTGGTACTTGAACTGAAGCTGATGAGTTTTCCCCCTGGGAAGTTGACTTCTCTTCCTTACCATAAAGCTGAGCACATATGTCAGTGTGTCTGCAGGGTCTGCGTCTTAGCTGAGCCTGCCATGGGACCACAGACCTGCCAGCTCCTTTCAGAGGAGCAAGGATTTTAAAGCTTCCTTTAAAGGAAATTTGATTTTTAAAGCCTTTATTTTATTTATTTATTTACAACTGACAGATACTTATTTGATGTTTATCAGTAACAACTTTTTATCAGTGGCTCCCACTTTTGCTTTGCTGGAGCAGCCCCTACCTCCCTTGCCACTGCAGCCTGAAGCAATCAGTCAGGTCTGAAATGAAGATCACTCTGCTGCCCTTCACACTCTACTTTTCTTCCTTCTTTTATTCTTCCCATATTTTCCCACCTTTTCTCTTTTCAGCTGTCTTGGATGTTTCTATTGACTCATCCCCCTCTTTCACGTCATCTTCACCCAGCACTCGGACCACACTCTCCTCTCTTATCTGCTCACCCTCCCTCAGATGCCTGTGGGAGGGTGAGCAGTGGGTGTCTATGGGGCTGTGCAGAGCAGAATGGTGTTACCAGAGGTGCACAACTGCCCTGCAAGCTCCCACATGGCATCCCAGGTGCAATGGGAGGCTCTTCATCATCCTCCTGCTCATTCCCAAAGAAAAAGAGACATACAGTCCTGTTCTGGTGGTTTTGTGAAGGTAGCATTGTGTGATCTGAGGCAGTGAGTGTCACTCTTGTTTCCTTGCCTCTGTGTCTACAGACAGAGAATAATACTTCTGCATTTTAAAGAAGAGCTATGGGTAAACCAATTTCTGTGCAAGACATTTGGACATCACAGAGGTTTGCAGGCAGGTGAGCAAAAGTGGCAGTCAGTAGGATGGACTCCAGATCTCAGGGTATGCTCAGGGTATCCACCCTTCACCCTCTATTTTGGAGCCCATGAGCAAGCCTTATGCCCCATTTTTCGAAGAAATCATGGCTTTGATTTCATTTTTGACTTCAGTGATTTCATAGTACAGTAGTTCAGACATTATCCTCCTATCTTCAGTCTATGAAAGAGTAAAAGTTCCCCTAAACCCCTACCACTGTTCCAGCACTTAAACCTGCCACTTGTGGTCAAGGTTTACTTCATCCCTTTATACTACTGCCAGAGTCACTTGGAGGGCTAGTTAAAACTGTGTTGCTGCTGGGGACTTGGGAATGGACAGTGATCACTACTCAGGTAGGCAGGATTTCTGTAAGGCCCCAGAGGCCCTTGTATTTCAGAAGAGAAAACGTTTGGCTGCAGAGCAAGCTGGGTACTCTTACTGCAATTTATTTACTGTTTAATTGTCATTCGTCCCTGGTGAATGCACACATTAAGGGAACATGTGGAAGTGATAAATTAAATGCTTTAAATTTGGGTACATGAGGAAGAACTGTTACTGACTGGGACTATTCTCCAGAGTTATTATTGGAAGAACAAACTAATTGTGTTGATTTGACACTGATAAACTCTTCATGTCCTTTGGATGTCTCTTGCTCTCTCCTAGAGAGCAGAGGAGGAAATATCAAAGGGCTCTAATTAGCTGACTGAGGAAATTGCCCAAGATGATACAAAATTAATCTAAAAATAGCCAGTTGTCACTATAATACAGATGCAGAAACCCAGGACAAATGAGAATAAAGTAAAAGGTTCCCTTCCTTTTGAGAAAGCTCACTTGAGTCTGTCTATCAAATATGACCTTGATGTATAAAGCATGGACTTAGTTGTCTAAAGCTTCAGCCAACACGGGAAATCCTGATACCTGACTAGTGCCTACTGTGACAGCCCAGGAACATGCATCTCAGGGGGGCAGAGTAGTCAAGAAGTTCATGTTGTGGTTCAGCAATTAATGGACCTTATCCTGAAGTGCTGACTTTATTGAAAACAGAAAAATGAAAGCAAATAGCCCTTGGTCCCACTTGGCCAGTGTTCCCCTCAGTCTGCACCCTGTCCTGTGGTTGGCACAGGCTATGGTCTCTGTTAGGAAGGCCAACAACTTTATTTCAGTTTGCATAAGTGTGGTGGTTTAAACCACTTTT
>NW_008613002.1:0-60868 GCF_000691845.1 Merops nubicus | reverse complement strand
TTATGGGGGACAGTGTCAAAAGCCTTGGTGAAGACAAGCTAGATGACTTCTATAGAATAGACAGATTATACTTTCCATATAGGTACATACTTATACACAAGAAATCTAGGTGTGACTGTGACAGCATGCTCTTGAGTGATATCCAATTACAACTGTTGTCTCCCTGCTTGCACCTTGTAAAAGAGAATACAGAGAAAGTCAAATCAAATAAAAATAATAGTTTTGTACCCTCTGAAATTAAGGAGGATTTTATGGTGACCATAACATAAGGAAAAGTTCAAGACTCAAGGCAGCTTTTAGTGAAATCAAATCAACCTGAATGATCAAGTGACCATTAAAAGTCAACTATGGCTTCAGCTTTAACCTTCAGAGAACTCTTCCTAGACAATGCTATTGTTTGTCTGCAATTATAAAAGGTTTAGCCAATAAATTTTGCAATTAACTGATGGAAAAGAAATCTCATCCTCAATGACCCTTCAGCACTTCTTTAAGTATTTTTAACCGTCTTCATTCACATGCTTCATAAACCCTCACAAGCTGCAAATTTTTAAGCTACTTAGTTTGAGCTAGTAACACAGATTTGTTTCTTCCCTCCAAGTATCTCAAGAGATCCAGCCATCTGAAACTAAACAAGCACGTTTAAAAAAACTGTCCTCCAGGTAACCATCACTGGCATCTAAAGCTACAGAAAAGGGGGAAAATTCCTCAGTAAACTGTCACCTACGTGAAACATTTAAACACCTCCAGGAAGTTCAGATAATGAGTGAGCTTACTCTAAAACTTGTAGCACACAAACAACGTATGACAAACGCTGTTTCTGCCACACATTTTACACCTGTAGTCAATTCGGATGTTGCCAACATTAGAAACTGGCAACCTGTAAGGACTTTAAAAGTATTCATGAGAACTGAAATTACGTCAAGTATGGAAAAATCAGCTGAACATGGAATATAAGTGAAATTACTTTGACCATGACATTTAATATTCTTCTATAAATTTGCCCCAGAAGCACATTTCCATTGTGCAGTAAACATTAAAAAATCACCATTCACATAAGGATCCATCAGTGTAACTGCTCAAGCCCATGTCACACCTTTCTGATGTTGAGTGCCACTGCATGTTGCAGTTCCAGTACCATGCAGGTATGCAAGCCAAAGCATGGGCATTTGCCACAATTTTATTGTGGTTTACTGCTGAAAGCATTATAGATTGTGCAGTTGGTGACTTCTTTCCACGTAAATGAAACCAAAGCTTTTGCTTACTGTATCTGGGGAAAGCATTCATTTCTCAGTGTTGCCTATGTACTCGGTTCCAAGGGGGCTGTGTAAACAACTCCTCAGTCTATGATGCTTAGAAAGCATCACCACATCTGTGTTAACTGGCACACTGATGTGTCCGGGCATCACTAAAAGACAATATTCATGGAAGATAGATGAAGTGAAGATCTCCATCTGACAGATTTGTGCCTTGCAGCTTGAGTCTATCATCCTTCCCACGCAGAGACATACTACCTTCTATATTATTGTTTCATGACAGCTAGTGTGAAAATCAGAGCCTTGAATGCAAAAAGATACACCAACTTGTCCCTCACCCCAACTCACTGAACTTACTGTGCCTGGAAGCAAGACCTTCTCCTCCAGTCTTCAGTCAGCCCCCAGAGGAACATCAGAATAATGGAACCTGACAGTTTTACAGTAATAATGCCACAAACCACCCTAAAGGAGCCTTGTATCAACCAACAAGAAGCGATTACCTTGACTCTTGACTCACTACCACCAGTCAGTATTAGAGTTTTATCTGCTCAGAGACAGGAAGTCTCAGCTGTAAGAATGCAAATCGGACACTTTTCCCTTTAAAAATCAGACCCAGTGACTTTTTCAAAGCAATGTTCATGGATGACCACTTATCTGCCCAGATCTCTCTAGACAAATAGACAAATTACTACCCAGCAGTATTTTTATTCTGCTATAAAACCTTCTCATAAGGGTCATATACTTTGATATTTCAGATAGTAAGAAGAATGGGTAAATGGAAGAGGGGTGTGTCTTGGTCAAAGGGTGGATGTAGAACTGCACCATAAAATAATGTAAAACCTCTTATAATGCTAAGATGATACAAAAGGACTTTGAGGTAAGGACATTACATAAAAGTTTGTTTTGTTTTTAATTCCTTATATTCCTGAAATAGCCAGAAAACAGAGAAAGCAGCAAATTCATTTCACTAGATGTTCAACTACAATGAGAAACATGAGGCGTAAGAACTCTACCTATAATTTTTTTATTTCTCCCTCAGTCCACCTCCCAAGTCCTCCTGCAATTGCTAATAGAAAATGAGACCTAAACGAAAGTTATTTATCCCTTTCATGTATTTGCAGGGGAGCTTTTCAAGACTTTTAGGGTGTCACAGGAACTTGAGGGGTGCTTGCGAGTGGACAGTATCTCATTTTATAGTTTGTTTCATCTCATGTCATATTATCCATGATCCCAAAGCTACCTGACCTAGACAAGAGAAAAGGTGGTAGGGAGCCAATTACTTTTGACCTGAACCAAAAGCTGGAACTCTCTATCTGTTCCATTTGAGCCATTCCCCATTACTTCAGTGTACATTTTATATCATAAGGAAATTGGTAACAAGAAGATTCTTCACATTTTTGATATCAGGATTTATTTACCATTAACAACTTTTACAATCTGCAATACTAACAGATTTTTCCCTCTCTTCTCTCAAGAACAACATATGGGGTTACCTAAATATATCCTGTCCTAAGTCACGGAATGTGTTCTATAAAGCATTTATCAAATACTTGTTGTGCATGCCCAAATCTCCATTGGATAGGCTCACTACAGGTGTACTTCATGGGAAGGTGCTGGGGTATAAGTTGCCCAGGGCAAGTTAGGTTGGTATACATGTAAAAATCCAGACAGAAATGCAGGGAGAGGGGACTGTTGCACACAAGTTCAGAAACAAAGCCACTATGAGGTCCAGCTGTACCTATGAGATAAACACCTGACTGAAAGGAAAACCATTAACTTCTGAAAATGTTTACTTTTTGAGAAGTGATTTCTAGAATAAAGGGCAGTTACTACATTATCTTTAAAACTGCTGTGTCAAAATTAGTACTTCACCTGAAACAAACTGAGCCCAGGTTTCTGCAACAAAAAGTGACTTTGCCCAGTGAGAGGTTTATAGAGTCAGCATCTGAAACTCCACACAACAGTACTAAGGACAACATTAACCAAACCACATAACCAGTGGGATGTGTGACATATTTGTGAATAGTTTTAGACTCTGTGAGGCTCAATCTCTCAAAGAAGCCTTTTTACTAATGCCTGCCTCCCTATAGCTGAAGGCTAGCTTCCAAATCTAGCCCCGTTGTGCAGCATGTTACTGCTTCAGGACCAGACAAAGAACAAAAACTCTTTAATTATTTAGAAAGTGAGTGTATCTAGATGTAACAGACATCTGCAGTGGCACTTCAATCTCCACCAATGTGCATTAAATAAGTCCTACCAACAACATCTATTTATGAAGTTGGCCATCTGAGCAAGCAGTGTATGTAAATCTCCAAAGGACTGCTGAATTTCTTATCACTTCAGGTGGTAATTATCCACCTCTCAGTGGAAATGACATGGAGAGGGAACCACCCATGTGAAAAAACTGAAGCTGTGTTCTAACATTAAACAAATACACTTATCTTCTAGCAGGAACAGAGAAAGGAAAAGCTGTTTCAGCTCTGACCTATTCCCTACTGCCACTGTGGACTTCAGAGACAAAAAGTATTCGGCATCATTCAAACGACAGCCTGCATGTCCTAGGACACCTCTCTCTTCCAAAGGGCAGCTAGAAGTTACCTTAGAAATACAACATGTCCAACTCTCCATATTTATTAAATTACAAGCACTAAAGGGTGACCTTAGAGCTTGACTAGAATGCAACACCAGAGCAAAAAAAATTCCAAAATCTATTTTTGAGCTCCCTAAATCTATTACCTTCCCCATCTTTGCTGGCACGTGAAATGGGAAAGCAGACACAGTGCTGTTCTGCAAACATATGAGTATAATCCCTATGAGGCCTTACAGTGAAGGTGGAAGTTAACCTGTCCTGCCAAGTTACACTGAATGAAATCCCCACGCTAACTCAGATAAGAGACTGAAGTCATCCTTTCATCCAAGCAGAAACTCAAAATCTTAATCTAAGCTACACACCAATGGGAGTTAACAAAACAAACCACACCCACCAAAAAAACCCACAATCACATGCTTTTTTAACATGCATCTTATTTTCACTTTGTATATAAAAACTGTCAAATATATGATTTGTTTTAACCAAACCATTATTTTTCACTTTCAGGTTCAAATACCTAAGCACTACTGTTAACTGGGATATCTGTATGGGTGTAATGGATTTTTCTTTTAGTGTCAGTAAATCTTGAAATTTCACTGATCAAAGACCCTTTCTCCAATGAAAAAGAAATAAGGGAAGTTATTAGCATTGTCTTATCAGGAAGGTAAGAAATTTCTTATTTCTCTGCATCATATATTTTCCAGCATATATATTAACATACAAAATCAAAATTCTTGGAATCCTGAATAGCCACATTTTGCAGTTCAGCCCTATGTCCCTTGCACAATTACTACAAAGATTTTCTTTTTTGTTAGCAACTAGAAAATGAAAAAATACTTTGCTACTAGTGGGCTACCATAAATGTACAAAGGATTTTTGAGAACAGGAGAGTAATGAAGATGGAATTTACCTAATCCTATTAATGTCTAACTGCAATATTCAGAAAGAGCTGACAATATTAATAAAAGCCTGTTTACATGTAGAAAAACCTCTATCTTGGCAGTTTTGTCACAGAAGACAGATGTTGGCAACAACCACCCCAGGCTTCCTGTGACCTATTTAAAGGGCCAATACACCACTTCATTGTCCCCTCAGCTGCTGAAGCCTACACAGAACAACCACCCACATCAATTGCAGTACCATCAGCTGTGGGATGCTCCCTCATTCAGTCATGGTTTGAAAGTAAAATTTCAGCTTCCACTTAAAGCAATAAGAGCTCAAAAAAAAAAAAAGACAGACATGAGAGGTTCAAGCAGCTGATGCCTGGGACAGTGAAGATGATCTGGTAAAACCTGTGTTAAGAACACCTCAGTCTGTGCCACTGTGTCCGCAGGGACATTAACTGTGCTTTCTTCCTTCCTCTTTATGTACTGAATACTCAGAGAGTACTGGCCCAAGGAGAAAACAGAAAGGGGCCACGGGCAAGTTTTGTGTGTCCTTGTCCACCATTAATGCTTTTGACTATCAAATTTGTATCACAGCTTATGATATGATTATCAACAATAGTTTAATTAATCTGACTTTCTGGTTGTAATTTAACTACAAATTTAGTCTCATTCTATACTTTTGATTTAACTACCTTCCCGGCCTTCATTTTACATAAATGACATCTCCTTCCATTCTTGATTTTCACAGTGATATTAGTTACTTGATCCAGAACTACTGTGAGGCTCAGAAATAACTGAGCTGCAAGAATAGTCTTGAAATATGATGAAGATTTGTGATCTCCATCTTCCATGGGTCATGGAATTGATAAACTGTATTGGAAAGGAGGGGAAAGCTTCTATTGAAAGACATCTTAAGAGATGATCTACAGTAGCAAGAGGTAACTCTCCTCATCAGAGGAAAGACTGACACGTTGTGAGACTGGGTAAAAATCTATTTTGTCAGATTACAGAGGCAGGAACTGACAGCTACAAAAAGAATTCTAGAAGGATTGTGTAGCTGCTTCCTGATAAGTAAATACAGGAATATTACACTAACAGGTAAATGTAATGGAACTAAAACCACAACACCAATGTAATTCCCCCCCAGACTGCAACAGAGTAAAGCAGCAAATTATTAGCACACAGGATTAGCTCAGAGAAGAAAACATTCTGCTCCTGTAAGAGCAGAGTTACACTTCCACTCTAGTGCACTGCTTACTGCGTATTGTGCCTGTGCAACACCTACTGTATATGGCAGATCTAGCTTGCACAAAATGCTAAGCACACAATAAAAATTAGTTCAATTTAAAAAATGTTTTATATGAATCCTTTTGGAAGCACAAGTGAATCTCCATTACAGTGCCCTGAGCTGGAGTTCTGTTCAAAACCTGCTCTGAAACAGCTCCCCTTTTTAACGTCTAAGAGAACAAAGAAATGCTTCACACCAAAACCTTCACAGCCAAAGCAGAGCCCTGTGACACCTGTAACTTCAAAGCGTATTAATCAGGTTATACTAAATAGCAGCTTGCCTTAAACTTAAACATAAGTGTACTGGAACAGTGTAATCAACAACAGCATGGAAGTATTTTAACACTGTGGTGATGTTGCCAGACACAATGAACATTCTACATCAGTATGGAAGCAACGTGAACACCCTGAAGAGGTGAACAAAGACCTGTGCTGGTTTTGGCTGGGACAGAGTTAATTTTATTCATAGTAACTAGTACAGGCTGTGATTTGGATCTGTGCTGAAAACAGTGTTGATCATAGAGGGAAGTTTTCATTACTGCTGTGCACTGCTTACACAGAGTCAAGGCCTTTTCAGCTTCTCACCCCACCCACGAGCAGGCTGGGGCTGCACAAGAAGCTGGGAGGGGACACAATTGAGCCCAACTGACCAAAGGGACATTCCAGACCCTAGGTTGTCATGCTCAGCAAGTAAAGCTGGGGAAGGAGGAGGATGTTCAGTGATGGGCTTTGTCTCCCCAGGTCACTGTTGTGTGTGGTGGAGCCTGGCTGTCCTGGAGACAGCTGCCCACCTACCTGGCAATGGGGAGAGGTGGGATGAATGCCTTGGTTTGCTTCACTTGCACACACAGCTCTTGCTTGACCTATTGAACTGCCTTTATACCAACCCACCAGTTTTCTCATTTTCACCCTTCTGATTCTCCCCCCATGGCACAGGGGGGTGAGTGAGCAGCTGTGTGGGGCTTAGCTGCCAGCTGGGGTCAGACCATGACAGACCTGTAGGCTCAGTTGCCTACCAGGGTTAAACCAGGCCATGGGCATTTGCAGAGTCATTCTTTATCAGAAATCACTGTTTACTACAGTTCAATTTCAAATTTGCTCCTGCTGTTTTAACATACTACTTCTGTTTATGCACGGCTGTCTCACCTCTTTGTCCCTGTCATTCCTAGTTTACACTTTAAGTAGTTATCTCCCCTGAGACAAACCCATTGCCTTCCCAGCTGACCATTTCTTTCTCTGAATCACCTCACTGTGTCTCACCTGCCCCTTCTACCACCTCCTGCTATCACTGCTATGCCATCTATCTGCTCTGTCTGGACTTGGAGCTACTTCTAATTTTAAATGCCCTTTTTTTTTAATTTTTAAATCATATGTAATTAATTTCTCTGTCCCTAGCTAGGATCACAGTTATAACTATTTAGCACTTGCCATTTGAACCTTCAGTGTCATGCTGTCCGTGGTGAGCTTTGGCCACCTCAGCAGGGAAACACAATTTTTTACACTGCTGTGCTCAGCAATCTGTTTCAGAAAAAAACCAAGGTGCCTTGCACGTTGTATGACTGTCTCCCGGACACTCCTTTTTTTTTTGGGGGGGGTGGGAAGGAACAAAATAAAACTTCATGTAATGTTAATGCATCTTTAGTTTCAAATAAGTCTATATTTGTAAACTCTACTAGAGCAACTCTTGTTCAATTACTATCACCATTACACTGGCTGGGTGGGAGATATTTGTAAATCCTTGCAACTTATTTTCTAAATAAGGAAACAATAAAAACGATTCAAAAGCTATCCAAAAGACATGCTGGCCCTTCCTTGGAAAAAAAAAAGAAACCAAACCAAACCACTGCTCTCCTCAGAACATCTCTTAGGACTTGTCCTCCACATAACTCTTTAGTCTTATACCAAGCAATACAGAGTTACGTAAAACTGCTGCTGTCTTTTCAAAGCCTATGTATTTCAGTCAGGATAAAGCTGAATCACAGATACCTGTAAAATTTTAAGTTGCAGAACTATGAATCAGTTACATATAAATAAAGTCTTTTCTATTGAGATATATTTTGAGAAAATGCAGGCAGGTAAAATACATCTGAATGCTAATTTGTGTGGTAATTAAAATGTCCCAGGTATTGAATAAATAAAACTCTGTGTTACAAAACTTCAAAGTAATACTGAATCCAAAACACAAAAATATCTTTTTTTCAATGTTCTGTTTTCTTCTTTTTTTTTTTTTTTTTTTTTTTTTTTTTTATAAAGAGGGGACAGATTAAATTACATGAAAGTGTCACAAGACTATCAATTATCTACTTTGCAAAAGAAAGTGAATGCAACAGTTACACGCCACCCTTTTCCCATAGTTTGAGAGGGGCAGTATGGCAAGTGTTACAAAGTGGGGAAATATTGTCACACACAAATGTTACCTTTCCAACGAGCTACAGAGTTGCTGAAAATGTGTTAAAACCTGATAAACTATTCAGTTGGGTTTGTACAGAGTTGTTTATTCTTGTTTGGAAATTCTTATGGCAAAAATATCTTTATCTTCTGGCAGAATGGAATTGGCTTCACACAGACAAGCAAATGTTTATCTAAACTTTTTTAAAAAGGTGAAATATCACTGAAGAGCTTTCTCTTCATTGCACAGCTTGTCCATTTGCTATTACTACCTCTGAAACACAGAGCAACCCATCTCACTCTGCTCTTGCGCCCATACTAAAGCATCAGCCTTTGAGCTTCTGTGAAGTGACTTGTGTATCTTACCTTCCGCTCCCCTGCCACCCTCCAAGCATGCTGCCCTGCCCAGCAGCTGCAGATCTGGCGCTCCCCAAAATTCCCCACCACACTGTCACACCAGCCCTGCTAGACTCATCCTGTCCTGAAGACATGGCACCCCCCTGTGCTGCAGTGTCCCTACTTTTCTGTATGCTAGTTATAAAAGGAAAAGGTCACACACATCAGGAGCCAGAAGGCATTAGCAGACTCTAAAAACCAGCACAGGACAATGCACATAAGAGGCACACTTGGGGAGCAGAGGCAAGCAGCAGCATCCTTGTGCTCCTGTCACTCTCCCTCCTGGCATTTCAGCATTGCCAAGGAAAGAATTCTCAGGTACCACCATCTTCCCTTTGTGTTTTTTTTCCAACTCCCTGTTCTTCTCCAGCAATGGCTGGATTTTTTATCTTCTGCATTCCCCTATGCTCATCAGAATCTTCCCTTTCTACCACTTTTTTCTCCCTCTTATATGACCACTGCTGGTATTAGCATTATACTAACTACCAACTAACACCTGGACACTACAATTCCAAAGGGTATCTGGCTGTCATCAACTGCTTTTTGGTTTTACAGGTACTTCCCAAGCCATGGGACGTCATTGACTGAAAGGAAGTGGATCTGTAACTCAAAAAGTACCCGACCAAGAGGTATGCAAAAGAATAATGCAATTAATTCAATTTAGGAGATCTGTCTACAGAGCTGTGATTTAACAAATCACTTCATTTGTGGCACACAGGAATTCAGATCTTTCAGTCCATACCAGTGTGTGTTCATCCTCACCACTTTTCTTTCCCTTACGTGCCTAAAGTAGTTTTTCAGAAACATGTGAATAAACATGTAAATGGTTTATTTCTCATTTCTTTTTTTTCCCCTTCTAATCAAAACATCAAGTAATTTTTGCTGTTACAAGTTACTTGCACATCTCTTGTGAAACCTGGCTCTCAGTCAGACTATCTCAACTCACATTAGATCTGTAGACAAGGCCTTATGTCCCACACTACTTTTGGCACAGAGCTGCAGCTTGTATTTTAGACGAGCTCCCACGTGTGTGATACCAACATGCTATCGCTCTGCTGATCTGCTGCATTCTGCTACTGAACACACAGCCCAAAAATAAACTGGCAGAACAAGACTGCTATTGTGGTGATCTGAACTGTTGTTGCTTACTCAATCCCAGGGACTCCTGATTTTGCTGTTTTCTATTTTTTTTTCTTTTCCTACAAAAACAGCACACTTCACTCAGACACATTACCTAACATTTCTCTATTCAGACCATATATTATTTTGCCACATTTTGTCTGTAGCCCTGGCTTGTTCATTATTTTCTACTCCTACTGCTATTTATCTAATATGCTGTTATTCGTTCCCTAGATTCTCATTTAAAATGCCAGATAAAGAAGACTGCTTCCTACTGCATGCTTCTTGTTAGCTAGGTAAAAAGAAAAAACACACATGTAGATCTGTCTGCTCTCAGTGTAACTTAGGAATTTGAGTTTTAAAGAGCTTACTACAATGACCTCAAACTTTGTATGAAGTACTTGAAAAGTTTTAAATCCCTAGGCTACACTGAGAGCAGACAGACATGCGAGGTTTATTGTGGTTGGTTTTGGTTTTTGTTTTTATTTTTTGGTATCTAGCCAGCAGTGTCCAGTTGGACAGAGATTTTCATGCCTTTGTCACAAGTTAGTACCCATGTTGCTACAGCTACTTCAGGCTGTAGGCAGTTTTAAAAAGCTAAAATAAGACAGCAGTTATCTTTTTATTAAATTGCTAGTAGTACTGCTATCAGTGAATACTACCAAGCCAATCAAGCAATATTTTGGCCTATACAGTCTGTATTTTTCCAGTCAGTAACGAGGCTGTCAGATTGGCTGCTGAGCAGTCAAAATACCCAACAGTTCCCTATTCCAAATCAAAGGAAGTGAAGACATTTTCAGCTTCCCACATAAAGACACTTTTAGGATAAGTTCATTTCTTGTTCTAAACACTCTACCTTAAGTAAACTCGAATGAGAGTAATCCTTTATTTTGCAACCACATGGTATTTCACATCACGTGTTAACATGTTACTCTTCTGTTCCCTAACTGCAGCTCTCCTGTTATTTGCTAGAAAGAGCAGAAAAAAGCAAGATATGAAATATCTGCTCTTAGAAGACCACTGGCACTGCTATCCTTGTATCCATGCATATCTTGGACTCTCTCCTGCTGAGACATTACGCTCACCCAAACATCACAAAGCTGCTTTGACAAATGGACTCTCTCATTCTGGAATAGCTCATCACTATACAGACGAGCTTCACATCACAAAGTTCTGGGCTAAGTTCTACTGCTCGAATCTAACAGTCATGCAAGACAGACATAAATCCAATGCCAAAATATTGCTGTACTTGGTGCTGGCACGTTGGTCATAGTAAGAACACGTCTTCAGTGGTGCAACAAGAGTGTTAGTTCCAAAGTGTGTGAACACTCTGAATGCTGCTGGAGAGTTCATGAAGACATGTGTTTTTCACCATAACATTACACAGACAGACATGCCCACACACACAAACAGCTTCCCACAAAGTGAAGACGTGACACACTAAGACGCACTCAGGCACAGGTCAACATTTTAAGACTGGCATCTGCAGCGCAGCACTGCTGTGGTACACAGCTTCAGATTTCTAATGGATTGATGAAGACTAGCAATGTTTGTGGGAAGACAGTAACACAGACAGTAGCATAGAAGAATGGAAGAAACCCACCTTAAGGAGTTCATAATGTTGAATGCCATTCACCCCGATGTCCGGATCGACGGCGGACGGGACAGAATAGCGAGAATTAATTGCTGTGTTCTCAGGGATAGAGATGTTAATAACTGTTGAGGGGAAGAGGGGGGCATTGTCATTTATATCCTCTATTAGGAATCTGATCTTGACGAGTCTGAAAACTTCATCGGGTAGGACAGCAACCTCCACCTCATAGAAGCAGCGATTCTCAGTGAAGATGCCCGAGCACAGCTTCTCCCTGTCTATGCGGTTGGCGGTGGTGAATATCTCCCCGGTGTTCTCCTCCACCCGCACCAGCGGCACGTCCCCGGTCTTGTACACCAGCTTGAACTGGAGCGGCGAGGAAAGCGGCACGTCTGGGTCCAGCGTCAGATTAAGATCCTTGAGCAAGTTGCCAATGAGGACATTTTCAGGCAGTTCTTCCCGCACGGTGTAATTCTTCTCCTGCGCGCCAGATTGAAATACAATACAGGCTAACAAGACTGCCAAGAGGTAGGTTCCAGACAGCAAGTCCATCTCCAGAATGACTAATGAGTATTTGTGTAGAACACCACGAGTAGCTGGGAAAAAAGAAAAGAGAAAAAGTCTTAAACATTTAGAGAACACCATGTTCTTAAAGTGATGGAGACATGAAATAAGCACCTATCCTATGTCAAATAACCTGAACTGTCTTAAATCCCTACTAGTAGTGATATGTCACTTAAACCTTCACAGAATATAAATTTCTTGCATTATTTTTTTTTTTAACTTAAAGCTGTTTAGTAAACACTGCAGTAAGAATCTTAAAACTGGATCAGAGTGAATGAACAAATACATACAAAAAGCCCTATTTCCAGTATGAGATTTTCCACTGCTCCATCAGAAAATATTCTCCTTTGAACCCTCTGCTTCATTGTCCTCATTTTTTGGTTTTGTTAACAAAGAAAACAGTAGGCACTGAATTTGCAAGCAACCATCTGCTGAGAGCCAGATCTTTACATACCTCTTGCTCAGACATGGGAAAGCAAGAACACTTGTCTTTATTTTCCCCCAAGTCTTGCACTCACAAAATCATATGATATTTGTTAGAAGCAGAGGAATCTGGCTGTTTTTAACACAGGAACTCAAAATAGAAAGAAAACATTAGGTAGATGGAATCTGGTGAACATCAGCAAAAAAGGGGTGGAACTAGTGCAGCAGTCCCCTTCTGTACAATGGCAAGGCCCGATTTGATCATTGGGAGTACGCACAGATACTAGCACTTGATTCGTGGAAATGTGCACTATATGTCTAAAGAGCAGTGCACAAATTCCACTGGTGGAGAACAACAAAACATCGACATTTTTAGATCCAGAATTAAAGCTAAAAGATTATTCCCAGCAGGAAGAGTAAACTTGAACACTTTTTAGTTCCCCAATTGCCCAGCATATTGCCAGAAAATCTCTGAGACAGAGCATGCAGCAATAATTTCCCTTTCAGTATGTGACAACATTTAATACATCACCTGGAGAACAAACTACAAGAAATTCTGTATAATTTTAAACCTGGTGATGTCTACCCATATGTGAGCTAAGTACTCCACGATACCAATACCTTTACAGGGAGATACACATATGTTCTGGGCTAAAGAAAATTCCATACTTTTCAACCTAGTTTCTGAATAACAATATTTTCTTCTCTCAAGACTGTTAACCATCTCAAGAAAGATGGAAGTAGAATGAGATGACTTAGAGGTACAGACAGGTATCTATACACCTACAGCCTTGAGGTGAGAAGGTAAGAACTTTTAAAGAAAAAACCCGCATTACTGAACACACGGAATATTCTGCTTTGCTTAATCTTTGTAAAATTCTGCCCTTCCACAATTTAAGATCATCTAGGATTGTAGTTTTGTAAGGCAGATACTCAGGAGTTCCATCTACAATGACTTTTTTTTATTTAACGGAACTTTAGCTCCTACCAGCATAGCATCTGTTTTGAATACACAAGCACCAACTCATCTACATTCTTTTCATTGAGCAGGTAAAAAAGTGTGGGTTTTTTTTTTCCTGCCTTTTCTTATTTCATTCTCCCTGTCATAGCAAAGATTGATTTACTCCTGCAGATCAAGTTGCAGTGGTTGAAGAAATTACTGAAGCCGGTAATTGTCTTCACCAGTTAGTTTCTGCCTTTCAGCAGCATCACTTTCAGAGTAATTTAAATTAAAACATTTGACTTTGCAGTGAAACAGATCAGGAACAATTAATATTGCTATTCCATTTAAACTCTGCAACCTGCTTTTGACTTGGAGTAAGCAACAGATAAAGAACATTCCAGCTACATCTGCCAGGTGCATCTTTCCATGTCAGCATTATTTAACTGTAAAGCATTTTCTGGCTTTATGATTATACAAAAGGAGCAACACGAAATAAAAAACCAATTCCTGCAAGTCTTCACTTATGAAAAAAGGCATTGCTCACTGGAGTAATTCAATTAACCTGAATGAGATTGCTGACAGGGGCAAGAACTGGAAATGCAGTTGAGGTGGCAGAGTTACTGCATTACCTGTGATATTTTAGTTCTTCACTGGCTTACTTGCAGTACTCCAGTAAATAGCACAACACAACACTGAGCAGGCATTCAGGAGTGAAGATAAAGTGTACCAGGAACAGCCATTTTATAAATCCATTATAATATTAAACTCTAAGTATGTAAATAAGGAAGTCATCAGCAGATACTGATTATCATTAATAGTAACATGATGGTAGCAGCATGAGTTTAATGAAAGAAATGTGGTGATATTGTACAACTGTATTAGTTTGACTGTTATAAAATTATTTATTAATTGTCTTATATTTCTGTAATTAAATCCCCAGCAATTGTCACCCCACTAAAATAATTGCTCATGTACATTCAATGTGCAGATAGCTCTTACTTCAGGGAAGTACATATCTGTATCCACTAGCATTAAAATGAACATATTTACATTGTTTCCATGCAAGACACTGATGAAAAGGTACAGGTTACAACGAAGAGCTGATATTTAGACGTTCCCCTCAAAACCCAGTTTCAGAATCACAGCCTGTTCTGTGCATACACACTGGAAAGCACCATTCTGCCACTTTTTCTTCTCTGTTAGAAGCTAAACTAAAAAACAACGAAAGGGGAACAAAGCTTCACATCTTGATGTTTACAGACTAATATTTTAAACTTACAGTTCATTTCTGAGAGGAGGAAATGAAAAAAAAAGAAAAACAACATGACCATAAATATAAACCAAATTTCAGTGCCTATTGCAAATTCCTCTGTGACAATATTGATGTAAGAATAACATATAAATTACACTCTTATAAAAATATTGTATAGTCATGTACATACAATCTCCTAATAAATAATGTGACACCATAAAAAAATCTTTTGAACAAGATTATTTATGCTACACTGCTCCTCTTCCTCTAGTTTTAAAGATACAGGGAATTTTAGTCACACTCAAAAGTTTGTGGTTTATCAAGTGTACAAAGCAATTTAAGGATGAGTACACAAATCAAAGAGTCTACAGAGTTTATTAAAAACTTTCCTAAATAAATTCTGAAAGTTATGACTGTACCACAAGATAGCTTATATTAAAAATAACTGATAAGAATTCCTATAACCCCAGTTAGAAGTGCAGTGGAGTTTCTAGGGATTATAAAATAACAACAGCAGGACTCAAAGTCGTCTGCCAGGAAAACTGCAGGGTGGAACTTCCTAGCATTACATTAGTAGGCACATTTTTATTTACTTTTTTTTTAAAATGCAACAAAATTTGCATCTTTCTATTAAAACTATTTTTGTGTCATATTGAAGAAAATACATTAAAAGTTGGGAATAATAGAACACCACTATGATAAGCCATGCTAGACAAACGCTAACATGACATTGTACTCTCATGCCTTCACTGCTCTAGACTCTTCTGAAATACTGAAGGGTACAAACACTTAAAAGGTAGTGTCATGAATTTCAACATAAAACTTTTTTCTCAAAGTAGAAAAAAGCCCACAATGACTTACAATTCTTGAACTTCTGTAGAAGACACTATTTTTAAATGGTCTTTCCTTGTCTTTTTAAACAATTCTAGGAACAGTTCTGAACATGTTCTAGAGCTTAGACCTTTAAGGAGAAAAAAAACCAACATGACTCAAGTTTTCTGCTTAGATACACAGTGGAACAGGGAAAGTGTTGTTCTTAAAGCAGCCTATTTATATAGTCATAGCTGTATGTTGCCTGTCATTTGTGCCACAGCACTGATAGGAATACTATGGCAACAGCAATGCAAAGGAAAAGAGCATGAGGCACTTTCTAGCAACCAAACATCATCCTGAAAGACATTTACAAAATGAGAGTATTTCTAATAACATACACTGTTTCACGTCTCTCATGTTTATCTACGCAGCATAAATACACATACCACAAAATGGGAAAACAATATCAATACAAATCCACCAGGAAAGGCTAAAGAAACTGCAAAGGGAAATTGCAGAGCCAGACAAAACAGGACATCAAGAGGAATTGTCAGAAGAACATGTGAATGGTAACAGGTCGTGAAGACAGTAAAGAGATGGAGTAAGACACACAGACAAGACAAAAATCCAAAACAGAAAAAAAAGGAAGGAACTGGGCAGAAAGGCAGCCACGATGCAGTGTGTGGAAACAGGCTGGAGTAGAGAGGCAAAAAACAAACCAACCAACCCACAACATATCAAGGAAGACTAAATAGAGTAGTCCATCTCTAAAGGACATTTCATCAGCTCCAGCACTCACTAACACTTTTAAGTCACTTAAAAAAAAAAAAGGAACAAATAAAATTGTTTAACAGAAGGTGACATTAAGCCTGCCAAGCCATTTTCCCAGCTTTCAAAAAAAAGTATTGATGTCTGTAGTGCTGACTTCTATAACTAGTAAGGCAAATGGCCCAGATGGACAAGATGGAGGGTAAGAGGCAGGGAAAAAAAAACTTGAGATTTGCTATGTTGCACCTGAGTATCTGCATTTAAATGCACCTGCTTTTTTGTCCAATATACTACATATTAATGGCATAATTTAAATATTGTCATGGTTCATCATCATCTTCATTTAGCAGCTGTCAAATCATACCTTGAAAAGTAGACAACATAAAAAATTTAACTGCTTAACGGAGTATGATATGAAGGTAGAACCTAAATCTGTTCCATATGCACAAGGCTCTATCTGGTCCCACTTGAGTCACAATTCCTGTAGCTTGTTACAGGACTCAACTGCTACTGTTCCTTCAGAAGAACACAGCAAAGTAGTACATGCAGCAGAGTTCTGGTGTCCAGATGAAAAAACAACACTGTTTCTTGATACCCGAGTTCAGATTTGGTTAGAAATTAGTAAACTGTGGTCATATTTTGTAACTGCTATATCAAGTTTGATGAAAAAACTATTTCAAAAATGTATGAATATTGCATTGAAGTCCAAAACGACATCAATATCCAAATACTGAAATCCTAACAGAGAAGAAATCCTGAAAACGTCACTCTTATTCTTACATTCATATTCCTGAATATATTTTAATTATAAGGGCAAATTTAGCTAGTCTGCCACACTTTCTCAACATAATATCGCTTTCACTTGCTTCTAGTCAACCATGGACTCCTAAAATAGTAGTATTTAAATCCCTCTGTTAAAACAGTGTTTCTCAGAGCACAAGATCCCCATCACGGGCTCTGTGTGTCAGCCAATAGCACGGTGATGATGTTATTTAGCTGAAGAGTGAGCTATCTGCAACTATTCCCGTTCACAAAGGCTCCCGTTCACTCTCAAGTGCCCGTTGGTAAGGAAGCAGTTCTAAGCTACATGCCAGAGGTTCTGAATTTCTGAATCATGTTGACAGAGATTCCAGCTTCATCCCGCAGGCCTCAGCTGCTGGATCGTCAAACGGGAGCCCCTGGTACTGCAGATTTTTAGTGTTTGGTGTTTTAATTGTTGGGATTTTTTTTTTTTTTTTTTTGCTGGAAGTTACTACCATAGCTGAACACAGCATTATCTATCCTTTGCCACCACACACACCATGTTCCATTTAAGGCACTGACTGGTTTGGATGGTGCCAAACTTTGTTAGCTGCTGAACTTGTTGTTTAGCTTTGTTAAAAAGGTAGAGACCTTACCTGTATTTATTACCATATTTGATGACAATACGAAACACTACAAAGCTGCTGCCTGACAGGAATATTTTTAAGGCCAAGCACAAATAATTACAAACAACCTGAACTCATTTTCACATTCTATAATGTTTCAAACATGAATTATTTCACAGCCATCAATATTTATCCACAGGATCCACTCCCTCCATAGTAAATTTCATGATCATATTCAAAGAAAAAGACCTACCTCAAAGAGACACAGACAATTTGTTACATTATCAAGGCTTTCAAATTCATTCCCTCATATGATTTTACTCTAAAACCACTAAGGGACCGATTTATTCTTTGATCTATTTTTTATTAGCCTGATGGTTGTGACTTCAATAAGGTTGCTTTAATTTGATTTTTTTTTTTTCTCCAGTGATGAACAAAATGAAACTGGAAATTTTTAGCACCAAGAGAAAACATCACCCTACATCCATTTAAGTCAACAAAAGAATTAAATAAGTGTGAGCCACAGCTTGCTTAGAGTTGCATGTTCTCCTAATTCAGTCTTCACTGCTTCAGAAATAGAGTTTTTGAGTTTGGGGGTTTTGTTTTTGTTTGCTTTTTGGGTGTTTTTTTTACATTTCCACCACAGTGGGTAAAGAAATACTCTTCAGTTGAAGAAATAAAAAGTTAATAATAAAAAGGCAGATTCTTGAAGCCACACGAAGCAGCCAAGATGTAGAGAGCAAGCAAGTGAGAAAGTCTTACTCACACAGAATTGCAGAATTCTAGACTCCTGATATTAATCTGCAATTAACAGTAAGAATGCTCATCAAAACTTGTATCAAGCTGCTGGAAACAGTGAACTGAACTATAAATAAACAACAGGCAGTGAGCACGCTGAATGGACAAACTGAACTCAATCACATTGATATATGGCATGAAGAGCAATTTCTTTTAATTGTGTCAAATGATTCCCTGTAAAGCTGGTCTTTTTTTCACTAAAATAGTAAGCACAATCCATGCTTGGGCAGACATTGCATCTAGCAACCACTAAGCAAATATTTTCAAAATACCCTGCGAGAACTGTGAGAAGATGCAGCATCAAATTTATATACCAGTAACACTAGGAAATGGATAGTTCTGCTATTAACAGTGATAGTTTTCCATCAGAACTGCACAGAAAGCTAGAAGCTGAGAACAGAAACCTTCAAAAAAAGGTGTAGATCTCCCTGATAAGCACAGCTTGCAACACACAAACCCTTCATAAAGCTGCTGAATGTTACAACTCAAGGCTAACACAACAGTACTCTACAAATTCAAATACATATTCACTAAAATTCAATGACTGATTTTCAAAAATAGTACAAAAATCAAGTTAGTAATGGTATGATTCATAATGTTATTTCCATAGTGTTTTATTTTTATGTTTGTACACACAAATACATTTCACAAATCAAGTGAAAATTGCTCTAGTTTTCGTCCTTGAAAATCTGTTCATGATTCAAATCTATAAATGAAATCTCATCTAAGGCAAGCAAAAGAAGAGTCATACACAAACCCCTGGCAAGAGAATGCAATATCCCAATAAGAAATTATATGAAATCACATATGTGATGTATTTCAACTTAAAACACATTTTAATTAAAAATTGAATTAAATCTGATTTTTGCCACTTCAGTCAAATCACCTGAAAGAGCAATTATCAAGATCTGCTGTTTCATAGATCACATTTTGCTTTACTGCCTCACTGCCAGTTGAGAAATGTCATTATTGAACAGTAGAAGAATACATTTCACAGTGTCTACTAAACAATGCTAGTATTTGTGAATAAGAACAGGGATACTGCTCAGAGTTGAAGGCTGTACTGGCTATTACCTACTTACACTAAATACAGTTCTGCCTAGAGTCCAGTTATACACATAAAGCCATCCAAGAGTAACAGAAATCATCTGCTTCCTTCAGTTCAAAACAGAGATGATGTAGCTATACCTCCATTTCTCACTCAAGCAAAAGTACCATTTGTAAGAACACTGTTCATAAAACTTGTACAAAAACAAATGTGGAAACTAAATATTTGTCATTTTGTTTTCTTTTAAAAGGTCTTGAGTTTAAAAATAATGATCTTCTACTCATATTTTGTAAATCAAACCCAAGATACCTACATTTTTGCACTAGTTGCACCAAACTCCTGAAGGGGGAAAAAAGTTCTCCTGGGTATCTGGTTTCATATATTAGACTTTAAATGATACCAAAACCTTACCTTTTCTATCCATTTATTTTTCAATTGCTTAAATTTTTATATTTCCATCAGTTTCTCACTGCCTCAGAGAAGTCTGAGTATGCTGTGAAATGACTCTCACAGACTTTTGTAACAAGTTCTTAATTCCTGCCCAGAAAACTATCAGCATGTCTATGTAAAACAATATCAGGAGATTACAGCAATGGAGCATGTATGAAATATATTCTAGTATTTGTTTATTCCAACTTCCTATCAGGCTGTCTGGAAATGGACACTGCCTACCATTTCTGATACTGTAAGACTTGTGAAGGATCATTTTCAAATATGCAAAATTCATACACATATACAGTCCTTAACTAGGGTATTTCATTACTTATTACTAGCTAAACAACAAATACCTTATTTTCTACTTTCTTGGCAAAATACAGTACAGGCTATTTTACACTGATCCTTGCAAACACTTCACAGAAGCAAAATACTTCTCTTCAATCTATTTCCTTCAAGCAAAAGGCCATACAGCAGAGGAAAAAATAAGATTTTAAGAGTAGCATAGTCTCTGTGGAAGTCTTCAGATAAGAATCAGTATGGTTTTCATCCAGTGGCTTCACAGCTACTCATTTTCATATGGGATTTTTTGTTCTTTCTAAAGATAGCTTAAATGTAAATGAGATTCAAACTAATAGCTACTGGTCAAGAGTTCAAAATACAAAATAAATCATAAAAGAGCATATAACTCAACAATTAACAACCTAATGACCACGTTTGTCCAAAGTTGTCACATGTAACATATGGATACAATAAATAAGAATATATTATTGATAAATAATGAACTCAACTCTGGGATCTCTAAGAGCACCATGAACATAGGAACTAACTGCACGTGTTGGAAGGAATTTTCTCATAATTAATGCATAGGTCCAAATAGCAAGGAAGCAATCAACACCTTTTTTTAGATAGCTGACCCTTTCTAAATACACTATATGAATAAAACATCACAATATGTAATAGAAGACTCTCCTCAGAGAAGATGATGTGAGAGCAAGGCTTTTCCAAGGGCAAAATAGAACCACCTGAAGGTTAGTTTTATTAGAATATAAACCAAAGCAAAACCAAACCAAAACTAAAAACCAAACCCATAAACACAGAATGAGACAAAGCAGAAAAATAAGATTACAAATAAACGCCTCTCTACTCACTGCCCCGGCAGCCGGTTTCTCCCAGCCCGGCTCGCCCTGTCCCTCACCAAGCTGAGGGCTCACCGCTCCCCCCAGTCACCCTCAGGCCGGTTGCAGGGAAACTCCCTCTGCATTACCTAAACGCAGAGGCGCCGTCGCTAGCCTGGGGGAGCCCTGTGAGGGAAGCGGGAAGGCTGAGGGAACACCCCGCTTCGCCTGCTCCCGCTCTCGAAGCCGCCGAGCCCCGGCACGCTCCGTAATGGCAGCGCGGCCGGGCCCCTCAGCGCAGGGCGCCTCAGCGTCACCTCCTCCCCTCTCCCGCCTCCTTCTGGAAGCTTCGCTGCGCTGCCTGCTCTCAGCCACAGCCCCAGGCCCGGTGAAAGGCTCCGGACAAGGTACCCACCAAACACCACTGCCTAACGAACATTAATCGCACAATATGGCCTTAAAGTTCTTCAGGTTCCAACACCCCCCACCATCCCTCCGCCCCATCATAGGCATCCTCTGCAAATTGTGGCCTACAAAAACGCCTCTATTCCATAGGTTAGGTGGAGAGTTTATTCCATGCTCCCTTTCCCAGAGCCACTTCAGTGTGACATTGGTCCAGACCTTCAGTGGCGTGAGGGGAAAATCCTGCTATTTAGAGTCTATAAAGCACTTTGGGGATGGCGCAAAGTGAAAGGTGATGTACACATAAAAGGTGTTGGCAATAGCAGCTGCAGCACAGTGGGGCTTTAGAAAAATTTTCTCTGAGGAAGAAGTGAACCACCCGCTTTCCCTTACTAACTGTAGGAAATAAATGTCTATAAAGGCAAATGAAAGGCAGTTTGAGAAGAGCTTTCTTGTGATTAAGTGGGAGACCAAAAGCATCTGAGTTTGATCCCAGCTAGTTATAGTTCAAAGGATTAAGATCAAGCATTACTGATTATTATCTTACCTTAAGGGCATGAATTTATCTCTTGATGATATTACAATATAGGTAAATATATATTTAAAATTCAATCAAATTCAGTAATATTATTTATTTCCTTGTGACCCAACTCTGTCTCTAATTACCTTAATCTTTTTACCTATCTCTTTAATGATTGTTCTTTCAGTCCTCCTAAAAGAGGATTCTCTCCTTGCTACATTTCTAGCTTAAAATTTTTGCTTCAGTATGTTGATATAGTGCAAGTAAAGATAGTAATAACAATAGTTGTTTTATACTGCGCTGTCTACAAATTTTTTCACATTATTGGATGTAACTTAGAAATTCAAGATGTATAGCAAATTACGCATGAAATGCAACAAAATTTAACTTAAACTTTTATATATTAATGGAGTAGGACTGAACTTTTAATAACTAAATATTAGCATCTGTATGACTGTTAACACCAACTTTTGGAAGGCGAAATCACGTAAACTTAAGAAATTTCTCTTACTAGAAAGAAGTATCATGCCTTCTTCAATTCCATCGTTTATAGAGAAAAAAAAAAAGTATTTTTCTCTTATTTTAGAAAAACAAAACAAGATTGGGATCATCCGTTCTGGTAAAATACTTTCTAGTGTATAGCACCTCTCCTGCTGACAGATCCCCAAAGTGCTGTAGAGATTGCAAACACATGGATTGCTTCTCAAAGCACTGAAATTCTGTGCCAGAAGCACTACACTAAAGTGATTCTGGAAAGGGGATTGAAAACTAAATTATCCAGTGGAAATGATGGAACATAGCTGTTTAGACCTGGGAAAATGCAGCTACCAAAAGTCAGTTGGGCTACTTGCACAAAAAACACTCACTAAGAAAAAAATCACAGAACTGGATGAAACAGAATTCTAAAGAGACTTTAAAATGTGTTACAGCACTTTGATGTGCAGGACTTGATTCTGTAGTTTAAATTTTTGTTTTACCTGTATACTAAATACTGTTTAAGAAGTGGAGGATGGGGTCAACAATTTTCTATTAAATTGATTCAAAACTGATTGGAATCGGTGGCATCTTCGCTAGGGTTTACAAAAGTTGCTGGAACTATAGCTCTGGAAATTGAATGCCTTAACTTAAACATGAAGTGAGTGATCAAGCCTGTATGTCTCAACAACAGAACTTTATCAATATTTGTATAGACTGTCCTGTGTCAGCATTGAATACTTAGTTCTAGATTTTATTACAAGTGTCAAGCCAGATCAAAACAAGCTATGGTCTGGACTGAAGCCTCAACTGATGGTTAATAAAAAAATAAGGTTTTCTGAGATTTTGAAGTTTTGCACAAAATCTATTAACTGTATAAAGATAGTATAGCTCCTTGATAAACTGTACTCAAATTAGGGAACATGTCTTGTTTGCATTTCTTCACTGTGTCCTCACTGAAACCTGACAACAATTAGGATGAAATAAAAGGGTTTTTTTTTGTAATATGGACAGAATATTTCTAGCTAGAAATCTGCATGCCCATTGACTCGAGCTTGGCCAGCCTGCTGTTAAATGATGTCCAGGCTCAAGTGATGTGGCATAGGCTTGGGCTTGTAACATAGAACAGAAAAGTTTGGGATATTATTTTCCATCCATTTTCCTCCTGACATAGTACAAGCGGGTGAACAGCTTCAAAAGGTTTTTACAGGGTGGGGGAAGTCATCACTACATTAATAATAAGAACAGTGTGCATCAGTATATCAGAGTCTTCCAGGTCATTGATGTTCATGAAAAAGGTTTTAAAAGTCATACTGAAGTACATTTTCTCTCACAATATCGTGGGTCCATCATGCTTTTATTACTACTGATAGACTGCACAGAACATTTTTAAAAGAAATAGAATATTAATTCTTGAAAGTAGGAATTAAAAGAGGAAAAATCTTAAAGGAATAATGTGAACAATGATTAAAGTTTCAAATAGATGTATATTTTTCCTCCGTTTTGTATAAAAGTCATGTCCCTACTCTACAAACTGAAGTGAGAAAAAAGCCTAGTTTTGCATATAAATGGAGTGACTTCACCACTTGATAACAGCCTATTATTTAAATGTAACAAAGACAGCAAAGAGCACAAAAAGTGCCACAAAACACATACCAGCCTATTAGCTGAAGTAATCACAACACAGAGAATCTTTGGATAACATGGGATTGCATTCAATACTGTATCATTTGTAAGGTTTAGTGTGCTTCACAGTTTGGTGACTTAGCCTCTTTCAGTCAGCCAGAAATGACCAAAGGCTTTTCGGTTATTTCTGGAAATGAGATATTTGTACTGGGGTTGTAATAGAAATGTCATGAAAACACATCAGATAGACTGCTCCTGTACATCAGCTAATTACGCCTCCAAATCTAAGTTCTACCAGAAAATTAATGGTCTTCTTCATATGCAGAAGTTGTTTTGAATGACTTAAGCAAGATCAACACAAGTGACACAAGGACATAATTATATCTGGCTTCACAAGATAGAAGAACAACAGTGATAAGATTAACTGCTCCATCAATTACTGATATAAGAAGTAAAAATATTGTTTTGTGATTAAATTAATAGAGAAAATAATAACATTTCAAGTCTTTAACCTCTGACAATGTAACTGTCAGTCACAACTCCTAACTATTTCCAGTTACATGGAAGCTTGGAACTTAGAAAATCCAAACGCAGTGTATAGCAAAGAAAACTTGGTGTTCTGTTATTAAAAATCTGTGGGGATTGCAGCATTGTGTTATGTGTGAGACGTATGAAGTGCACTAGAGCAGACTTTCCAAAGAATATGTTCTATTCTGGTATGGGAACTGGAGGTATTAAAACACTGTGGCATTGAAAAGTAGGCACAATTTGTATTGCAACATAATCATTAGGAACAAAATATCAGAAGGTTTAATAGGATTACTGGAATACTCTCCTGGAACTTACTGTGTGAGTCCCATGTCTACTGTAAAGTATTATGAGATATTTTGAACTTTTTCAAACATATCAAGATATATAAGAGCATGATGCAGTGTCTTTATGTTTGCAGGACTAATTGCCTAATAAAATTCCACTGTATTTTATGTGACTCAGCACATTACACCTATTTTCTAATGTCCAAGAGATGATGAAGTCCAGAGGCAGTGTAATGTCTCACGATGATGTTTCTCTATGTGTCTGTAGAAGCATGTGTGTCATCAGTAGCTGGTTCACTACTGCTACAAGTTCTTACAGGTACTTTTCTATTGGGATGCAATGTTTTTCTTGTAGAGAAAAAAAAAAAAGTAAAAAAAATTAGATGTTCTCAAGGAACACACTATATTCTGCCATATATTTGCTGGTGTGTTCTACTCTTACTCAGATTAAAGCCCCAAAATATCAGGTTGAAATATCTTTTCTGTCCTAGAAAAATGTGCTCAGTCATCTGAATCCATTATTTAAATTCCCATGATTTGAGGAGAAAACAAAACACACAATTACACCAGCCACACAATGTCCTTTCTTATACAATTAGAAATCAGTGCAGTGGGGCTTTCTGTTGTTTGTTCATTTATTTGTTTTATAACAGAGACATTAGGGGAATTCAGTTGAAAAATATCTGCAAGATGAATTTGCAAGCTGATGACCAGAAGAGTGTTGCCTGGAATGCAGATGATGTTCCATTCCTTGGTTCAGATATATACTTCCCACATAGTCTCTGTAGAACACTGAATGCTTTGTACTCTGACAGCTAGTATTTTAGAATTCTATCAATGACATAAAATAATCATTTGGATTTCATCTATCTCATTAGTCTTGCATCTGACCTGAAATTAAGAAGATGAATAATCATACTGAAATAAATCTGTGGTTAATTATTTAGCCATTCTTTTGAAAAGTAAAACTATTTTTAATGAAAGCTTGTTATTGAAATGATTATTGAATTACATTTTAAATAAATAATTATTTTTTTAAAATCAACATCCAAAAGCTGAAAATGAACTCTATCTCAAATCACTGTGTATCTCCTTCTACTAACACTAACAAGAGTCACAAAACAACAAATGAAAACAAAATTGCTGAAAACTACAGTCTGTCATGTTTTTTTTCTAGCACAGGGCTCAGGGTGCAATACTCAAAGATCACAGGTCACATCTAGCCTTCAGTTACTAAAAAAACAACCAAACAAACAGAAAACCCAAAACCAACCAAAAAAACACAGCAAGGTTTTCTTTTGCTTACTGTTCTTAATTACTGTTTCCAATAGATTGCTGCCTGAGATCAGATTGAGTGTATGTGTACAAACTCCTAAAACATAAGCTGTTACATTTGCTCCTTAGAAACAATAAATAATGCTGACACTTTTCATGTTTCTGAGCAGAATACACTAGCAGACTAGGCTCCTAAAGCAAATGCTACCACTACTACCTTGAACTTGCCAATTTTTAACTTCCCTCTAGAGAGCTAAGAGCTTACAATTTAGAGACCATACAGGTCAGTATCCCATCTTTTGGTGGGAAACTTTGGCCATTTATGGTAGCAGGAAGGAAAAAAGACACACATATAACTAGTTTTCAATGCCAGCACTGTTGTGATAGCACTGGGTGAGAGAAGAATGTTCTCAGTGTAAGTACAAAGGAGTTACTCGTCTTCCTTAAGAAAACAGGAACTAAATATTGTCTGCAAGACAACAAAATATTTGTGTGCTAAGTTGGTTCTGGGTAGGTTGTACTATCTGCAGATTCCTGTGCACATGTTACTTTGCATCAGATCGTTTAAATGCATCATCCTCTATTAGAAATTAAAGCTGCATTTTTATTTACTTGTTTTTCACTCAGCTTTTGCAAATTGCCTTTGTGTAAGTCTTGGTTACTATGTTTTAGCAAGCAGGCCACCTAGTGCCTAACAATTACAAGTACTCTAGAATGACCTGAAGCTTGCTGCAAGTAACACTACGCTTGGTTGACTGGATGTCAAAATCAGATCCCCATGCTACAACCATGAAAAGATTATAAAGTTACCCCACTGCCACCCTAGAGTAGGATTATAATTGCTTCTTGTAAAAATTTTACATGTGGTATAGACACATGCCTTTTTCTTGTTAAGGAAAATAAAAAGTTAGCTTTTAATTCTAAGTCACCACACTGCTTGCAATATCTCAATTATTTCAATTGGTTACTGAAAAAAATAAACACCGGTCTTTTTCTATAACTAAGATTTCCCTTTATTCTTGGATGTGTAATGTCTAATTTAATAAAATTAAGAATAAAGTAGTAATTCAATAGTGTGAATAGCACATCTGGTAGTGCCTCTACAAGGCGTATTGCCTCCTAATTCCATTTGTGTCAGTATTTTTGAGTCCAATTCAGCTTCTTTTAAGATGGTTGGCAAAGTTTCCATAAAGATCAAGAGATACGGTGCCTATTAGGCTTTCTGTTTCATCTTGGCGATATACTGCTTTCCTGTATACTGGAATGAAAATTCAATACTCTCAAGAAGCAGCCAATAGTCCCTCAAAGTAAAAAAGACTGCTTCTTTCTTTACTTAATTTTAAATTACCCTTAGTGCTTTCGTAGGAATACTGAGATTTTAAGCCTGTAGAAAGGCTGTGTTCAAAGGTATCAGAAGATACTGAAAATATTTTCTTATTCAGATTCTATAGACTACTTCTCAGACATCCTAATTGGACATGTCTCCATGAAAGTAAGTCAGATCACAGATGGTTTAGCCAGAACCAATGCTCTAGTCCTCCTCAACTTCTGTGGAACCTGTGTTCCCACAGCACTGGGAAAGGCATATCCAGTGCAGGATATCTCAGACAGCGCTCTTAAAGTCCACATTAAATGTTTTTTTTCAAAAACCTATTTACTCTGGAGAGCATAACAACCTGAAACTTCTGGTCCAATTTATCAACTTATTTAGGATTTATGTGTCTCTATATATGTATATATATATACTCTGCTTACAGGGAAAAGAAATGAAAATATTCAGTGAAATAAACATTTTTTTTGAGCATTAAAGCAATATTTAAGAGAACATGCCCCCTACTTATGAGTCTATCTCAAGGAAATACAGATTTTCTTTCTCCAAGATACTGAACATTCTGTAGGTGACTGTGACCACGTAACTCTCCAGCATTATCAAACATCATTTTTTTGGAGTTTCATGGGGAGAAGGAATTATCTTTGCTGAAACATTATATTGTTATTACCCATCTCTTGATATATACTAGGCATGTATTAGAAGGATAAAGGATGCCCATCCATGCCTGCTACTTTTGTGATCTGAAAGGCATCATCCCTATCCAAACCTTAGTAACAGCAAAAAAACCAAATCGAACCATTATTTAGCCCCTGCCCCAAGGAAACTGGGCATTGTGTGATAGAGCCAGTAATGGCTTGGATAATTAAAAACAGAGTACATGAACCAGATCATGACACAACCATGAATCTCTCCCATGATGGATTTTTAGTTGGATATGAATGTTACAATATACGAAATTAAAATCTGTCAAAACAATCCAATCTCATGCCAAGATGCTGGGGTGAGATTGCATTCCCAGAACCAAGAATTGGGGCCTAAATTGAGCTCTAATGAGGATACAGGGGACAATATCATAATAGAAGGATTAAATTTCAGGTTTCCTGGGGCTCCTGATGCTGACAGAATTTTCACTTTTTCCAGTCTTGAGTAATCAATTATGAAGCAGGATGCAAAAAGTGAAAACATCAATACTGGCTGCAGGAAAATCTGCACTACCAGTGCTGCTTGTCCTATGCTGCCTCACTGTTTTCCTGCTTTCAGAGTGACAACTGTAAAAGAACTTAATCTAACAACGTGGCAGAGTAGAGGACCTGCGACTGGTTGTTGTCATCAGCGTCTAACATCCCTTGGGTGACAGGTTCTCTCATTCATCTGGGTGCTCATGCATATTGACAAGGACGCTGCCTGCCAAAAATGACAATGCAGCGCAGTATTTCCTGAGCTGCATCTCACCTTCCAGGCTGCTGCCTGCCACAGGACAGCTAACCCAGGCTCCCTCACAGGCAGGTCCTACACCACCTGCATTCTTCCAGGTCCTCCAGAACCAGCATCCTTCCCTGGAAAACCAAGGGGGTTTCTGATACAAGAGAAGGGACTTCAAGGCAGCAAAGTCACGCATAACAAGGCTTGTCCTCTTGTGAGGCTAATCTATAAGGCTCTGTCTTTATTCTTTCTATCCTCAGCATAAGACCAGATTAGAACTAGCAACAAAAGGTTTGGGCTTCCCAGCAGGCTGCAGTTTCAACACCAGCTCCTACTGGAAGCTGGATGGAGCAGCCAGACTGCTGCAGGCGGAGGGGAAAAACGACAGCCTGTCTCTGTATCCAATCTAGTTCTGCAGTAAAATGCTGGTATTACTTACAAAGTGGTTAATCATTTATAATTCTTCTATTTGAGGAAACAGCCAATAGTGTTAGCCATGCAAGCCTCTGTGGGCTAATGTAATTAGTCTTACGCATTTTAAGACCAGATAGAATGGTATTAGAGAGAATGGAGGACTATTTTAATTGGATGATGGCAAAATCCCTCTAAGCACTATGGCTGTCTCCCTGTTCAAAATCCTTTAAAAAGTTCACAGATTCCAATTGTTTTCTGCAGTAACAGTATTTCTATCTAAATTATATTAAATGTGTCAGCTCATTTCCAGAGTAAAAATGATAAAAGCACATTCAACTTCTGCAAAGCTGATCACTTTAAAGAAAAATATAAAATAATTAAAAGCTGTTACAACTGACAATACAAGACTGCAGCTTCAAAATTCTCCCCTAATTACAGCTGCTAACTTTTAATAGCAACTGTAACAGTGAGTCAGGTTTGACATTACAATGGCATCCCAACCTCTTGTTTGGGAGAAAGGCTCTTGGGAAGACACAATTACAAGGAGAGTACAGCCAGTCAAGACCATTGCAAGTTTTGAAAAGCCAGTGATTGCTTTCATTTTTATACTTTGAGAAATCTGGATCAGTTCCCCTCTGTTTAAATGCCCTCTTTTGAACAGGTCAGATGTAGCCAGGTGGAGCCAATTCCCTGCAAACATTAAGGGGCCTTAAAGTCATTGGGCACTTCTCCTTAAAAAGACCTTCCTCTATAGGTCTTTGAGCCAAGCACAGGGCTGATATAAAAAGCACTAAACCACTCCTTCTCTTGTAAAGTATTTGCATGACAGGATAGAGGAAGGTCATTCTGAAGCGTAGTCTGCTGCTTGGTTTGGTAGTAATTAACCTTTCCTTGGTTTGGCATTAATGTGTTACAGAAGGCAGAGAAACTCTGAAACTGCTATAGCTTATAAACACTGGATGTTTTTGCCCTCCAAGAACGTAGTGTCTCTGTTGTCTTTAACAGTGATTACAGGAGGGATGAAAATGAAAAATAGGGCCAGCTAGGTTTGTTCTCAGCTGTACAAGAGGAGCTGTTGACTCCTGGTCTCCCAGTCAGCCTGACAGAAGACCAGGCCAGCATGTGTCTCCCTTAAGCTTGTGCAATTGGCTTCTCTTTCTACAAAAGGAGGATACAAAAGTGGAAGGGTCTGAATTCCTTATCACCACAAACTGAGAAAATTCCCATTATGGACATTTTGTCCAGAGTCTGGGATGACTTCATACAGGTCCTGTGCTTTGTTACTTGCAGGTTTAAAGCCTTAAGCCTACACATCTCTATTCTCCAAGGACACTTACTGTCCCTAAATTCACAGTACATAACCCTCATGTATCTGGCAACTTTTAAACCAAAATGCTTTTTAAACCAAAACAGTTTCAATGATTTTTCTCTGTCACTGAGAATTTGCTTATATGAAGAAGTAGTTGCATCACGTTTTACTGGTGATTCAGTGCACAGAGAAATTGCAAAATATCTTATGAAGAAGAAAACAAAAATTAATCACTGGTCTACTGTACCAAAATGAATGCTAAGATCATTCTAAGATCAATACAGGGTTAGAATAAAAACTGAATCAAATTCTTTTCTCAGATAGTCAGCGGTTTAGGTTTGTCAAATTAACGGGCAATTCTTTGTAGACTTCATGGCTTATCCTGTCTGGTTCTCACATTAAGCAAAATTACTATTAAATAATTCTTTCTGCGGAAATCTTTCAGCTTAAAGCTAATGCCAACATTCGGGTATGGAAGATTTATTTCTGTGGAGTTTGACCTGTTACACATACAGGCAGAAGGAAGAGCAGAGGAACGTAATGCTGGGGTTTTCTGTGTCTGATGTATCTTCTGATTTGTAATACTGCAGCATTCCCAAAGAGTGATACAGCCTTTTAAGAAAGGGTGGAATAGGACAGTGAGAAAATATGAAGCATTGATTTAGCATCCCTTAACAAAACTCTTCCTCTAAGATCCAGCTCCTTGTAACATCCCTACCTCTGTTACTGAATAGCTCCCAAGAGCTGCCCCCAGGGCAGAGCTCCAAAAGGAACCACCGTCCTGTTCCCATAGCAGGGCATCCAAACATCAGTTCCATAGCCTGTGTCACAAAGATCTGATCAAAAATCCCTCAGCAAGGCAGTTTCTATGCAGCCATCTTGCAATAATTATTTTAAAATATCTGGCCATCATGGAGTGAACTATGTAGAACAATGAATACAGACCCATACATTATTGCCATCTGCTATGAGATTTTCAGAGGACTTAAATGTGAAGCACGTGAAACCCTTCCAAGGCTACTTTTGGTCGGACTATACCTTAGACAGACACCACTTACATCCCTGTCTCATCAGGTTGTAATTCCAGACCTATGACATTCACTCCATTGTCATCACAGAGAGGAAAAACACTGTCAGTGGGGTTTTTTTCAGGTCTCATCTGGTTTTAAAAGTAATTGAAGTGGAACATTTCATTCCATTTAAAGTATCCCAAGAGTAGAAGTTAGTGGAAAAGAACTTCTAAGAGCAAATGAGGAAGGTTCTAAAAGAAAATTCCCGTGGGGTCCTATCTTAGACACAAATATTTTTTTAAATTACAGGTGCTCATAATTACTTGTAAGGGAGAAAACTAATTATAGCAGTCTTCAGGGAACTTAAACATGGTAAATACTGAGAGAAAGCAGCCTGGGTTTTTTGGAAGTTCTTTGTATACATTGCTCATACTTTCAGTCCTTGCTAGGATGCAAGCATTTTTTTTTTCATTTTGTTGTTCCACGTAAGTATTTTTATTTATGTTAAACATTCAGGAATAAACCTCAGTTTTCTGAATTTCCTCCTTTTAAAAGGTTTTGTTAGAGAATATTCCCTTGCCCACTAAATGAACGCATGAAATGTTGTGTTTGTTTACAAAAAACTGTCTGGATGTATTCTGTATTGCCAGTAAGGATTTAAGCCATGGTGGAAAAATGTCATTAAAAAAAAAAATAAATTTGAATGTCTTGTACTGAGACGAAAACGTTGAAATCTTTTTAATATATTACTACAGAAAATTGCTGTTGTACTAAAATGCACCATATGATAACAGATACAGATGTGGCTTAAAAGATCAAATTAGAATATTTAGAACAGCTAAATGTTTTGAATAAGTCTTTTTCATATGCCCCAGCAACTGGTATCTTCTATATACTATGTGTTTGATTGTTGTCCAGACTCCAGTTACCACAAGCCCAAGGAAAACAAGTACAAGCTACAAGCCACGTGTCCCTTTCCACACGCCAACTATACTGGCAAAATACAGAGCAGAGAAGAAAAACCTCAGGTTTCTTGTGTATTGCTTGGTTAGTAGATTACTACAGCATGTCTGAATTCATCAGTAAGGTCTAGAAGTAATCACAATAAATCAGAATTAAGTATGTTTTTTACACAAACTGACTCCTCAGCTCTGTGGTTTCTCATGTATGGCTTCTGGTTGCACGTCATTCAGACTTCTGTGAGCTTTAAGCATCTCCCTCTTCCACTGACAGGTAAAAATGAAAGGACAGGGAAAAGTTGCAAAAGTGCCATTTCTAGATGTTTCTACAGTGTGGACAAGTGATCTTCTTACAGCTACATTCATTAGATACATAGGCTGCTTTTTGAAAAGCTGGATGGTTAATCAAGCTCTGTGATTCGCCCTTAAAGAAATAACTTAGGAATGGAATTCTTCTGGCTGCCAAGGTGGCAGAACCAAACAGAGATTGTCACACAGAGTTACTAAACACTGCGGGATCTGCTGGCCATGGGGAAGGCCAGACAGTGTCTGATAATCAGTGGCAGCCTTTTCTGTAGTGGTCATGACTAACAACACTCAGTCAAGATCCCGAGGGGACAGAGGAAGGCAAGTAGCAGAGCACAGACTGTCAGAGGACAGACTCAGCTTAGGCAGGGAATTCTCTCGGGTGGGTGAGATCCTGCATGAGGCAGCTCTGAAAGGAAAATAAGCTCAAGAGAGCTGGCAGACCTTTAAGGGCAACCTTCTGCAAGCAGAACACTCCATTCCAGTAACACAGGAAAATAAGCAGACATACCAGGAGACTTGCTTGGTTTCACAGGGAACTCATGACTGAGCTCCAGTACAAAAGACATACATGGGATGTGAAAGTGAAGACAGAAAATAGAAACTTTGCCTTTTTGCCTCTGTCGTTAGGGAAAAGGTCTTTGTGCCTAAAGACACAAACGTTGAAAGGAACTACCAGCATGGAGAAAAGAAAAAAATCTCAAGAGGACAAAGTCAGGCTCTTTACTGACATGTACAGTGAGAGAGCCAGAGCCAGGCTCAAACTGAAATAAGGAAGGTTCTGACTGGACATTATGGGAAAACAAACAAACAAACAAACAAAAACAACCACACAAAAAACACCCTCACAATAATTAAACATTGGAGCAAATTGCCCAGAGAGGTTGTGGAATCTCTCTCTGTGCTGATTAAGACCTGATTGGACAAAGCCTAAAACAACCAGATCTGAATTCAGTGCTGACATTGCTCTGAGCAGGAGGAGGCTGGACTAGAAGCTCCCAAGGTTCCTTCCTATGTGAATTATTCTATGCTTCTATAAAAATTTAATCACAAGGATAAGATACAGGTATAAGTATAAGCTTGATTTGTGGAATGCGGCACTTTAATTTCTTTAATCTTGTGCCAGGGTAAAGGTATTAGAAAAACCTTCACAGCTATTACATTTGTGTCAGGTCAAGAAGTCTCTGTCAGTTTTTTTTATGTCAACCAAAGATTACCAAAGACAAAAACTTGATGAGCATTTGCATAATTGAAACAGCAAAAATTGCTCATCAGAACTATTTTAAATAATTCTTCGCAGGACCAGGCTTATTGGGCTTGTTTTTCCTCTCTGGTAATGAAAATGATTTGAACCATGAAAAGAGGTTCACCTTTAATCCCAAACACCAATTCAGTGGAAAAAAAAGAAAGTATTTTGTATGTATTATAGATTCATTAAACTAGTCAGCACCCCTTAAAAACTGGAAAATTTCCTAGCAAATGGAAAAAATATTTCTCACATGATGTAAATAGCACTTGAGAGGCACACCATTTTATATTCAGGAACAGTGCTTCAGTACTTGTTACGAGGGTTTTTTCACTGAAGTATTCATCCTCACCACCACGTAAGTTAAAGTAACATCTGCATAAAACAAATAGGTTCCACATATTCCAAATTTTCAAATGATTGATTCAAAGTCAGAATCTACAGAATCATTTTATATGAATTTCTGCTTTCTGTGATGCAAATATATATTAATTCCCTAGCCTTGTTACTAGTGCTTTGAGAAATATTGATATGAAGGCTCAAACACGATGAAGATTCCCAGCTGGTACACTGGGAATCATCTGAGGAAAATATATTCGTGTTCTGAGTATCTGAAAAACCTAAAGGAATTTTTTCCATTGAGGGATGACAAAATCATTGCACAAAGCTGTAACAAAGTACAATAAGCACATTGCATTTAAAGATGGAATTGAATATGGATCAGGCACAAGTATCTGGTTTAAAAAACCAAACAAAAACAAAACCCAAAACCCTTCCAAGTGATGAGCAGTGTTGTTAGCAGTGATAAATTCAGATTTATTTTTCAAGCTGCATTTGCGCAGTCGTGAACATTTTATACAGTTTCCCTTGATAAATGGATTACCACCCTGCCACTCACCATAAGCAAGTCTGCCACTGAATTTAGTTTGTTAACAGATGAAATGTTGCAGGTAACTGAAACTGATACAAGCAATTTTGTCTATATACAACTCCAAACAAAACAATGTTTCTGCATTTCAACTTGGCTACAAACTTTGAAATGCATGTAATAAAGGGTGCTGTATTTCTAGAAGAAGTTAGAAGGGCTTCAGAAATTTCTTTGTGCTACAGAATGAAAAAAGGAGATGGAAAATACATTATTATCCCCAAACTTGCCAGAAATTATAGCCAGTAGGCGGTCGTGCTTTAACTTTAAAAAACAGGCCTGAACTCTATGACTTTCTGCCTTTACCTTCCAGCAAGGTTTATTTTTGGTTCCTTTCCAACTGAAAAATGGACTATGAGATTCTCTTCAGGTTTAAAATAATTAGTAAACCCTTAGAATACTCATTATAAATAGATCAAAGCTTCAACCCAACTTCAATACAAAGGCAAGCCTTTTAGATCAAACTTGAACTACCACCCATCCCACATACGTCCTGCTGATATCCTACTTTGAGTTTTGTTAAATTATTAACATCAAAATACTGAATAATTCATTATTTAAAGAAAAATAATAAGAAACTTCATTTATACAACTTTTATACCAATTACATTTTCTCTTCTTCCTTCCTTTTTAATCTGGAGTGTTTTTCTGCTGTAAATTTAATGGCTCAATCCCTCATTTATAGGTGAAACAAAACTAAAGGTAATTAGGAAGTCAAGAAAATGCAGGCAGGAGGCATTAGGCATTAATTAAGAAGGTAAAAAATAAAGATGTTTGTCACGATCAAACTCTCTCACTCTGCCAACAAGTACCTAGAATTCTTCATTATACTCCTCCACGTCCAGTCACCAGGGCAATTTGGAATTCCTGTCCTTGGGTGTACTAATGGGCCAAACCAAAGCAACAGGCAAAAGTGCCCCAGCTGTTACTGTCACCTACCGGAGCCAGTCGGAGCTGCCCAGTAACAGAACAGAAGCTGCACTAGGGATCTGAATTCCAGAAAGAATATACACGTTCTTAAATATCAGAAAGTTCTCTGCTGAGCAGTGTCTGGAGTTTGTATGGAAAACAGTCAGTAGCAATCATATGTAAACTATTTTGCCAAACAATTTCAAAAAAAAAAACACCAAGGCTGAAGATAGCACAAAGAAACCAAAAAAAATATTTGAGTCCGTGCCTTTAAAATTTATGAAAAATATTCCCACCTAGAAGCATGACACTTAATGGAAACAAGCTTCAACCTATAAAAATAATAGCAAAAAGGCAGTTCACTTGTCAGCTCACGGGTAATAATACAGATGGTAATTCTTCTCATGTCAGGAGCAGGAAAAACACAAAGCCCTTGCCTATCTTCACTTCATACCTGTTATCCAGCAATACCATTAGTCACTACACTCACTTTATTTTCTTAGAATCCTCACACCAGAATTGTGTATTCATGTTTGTACATCACCTTCAACAATCAATCCTGATGAGAACTTCTCAATTCTCTATAATATAAATTCTAAACATCAAGTAACTTTCATCCCCAAATGTCTTATTTTACTCCAGTATTATTTATGTCAGAGAGAATATTTGCTATGCTGAGTCATTGCTATCAGAAATAAATATAATTTAAATAATTTTACCACAAAATACAAGTTACAGATTTGTCTAAACCAAAAAAGGAAATTTTAGATATATTTCTTTCCTCATTTTTTTTGTTTTTCCTAAAGAAGTGTTTACAATGACTCAACAGGATTGAAAACTTAGAAACATTGTAAAGAGAAGAACATGCAAAAAACAACAAAGATTATTCTAATTCTCCCTGATAAAAAAAAATACAGCTCTTCATGCTCTAGTACCATAGTGTGAATAACTGTTTTTCAGTACTCCTCCAGTTTTATCCCTTCCACACTTGCTTGAAGTCACCATACAGATTTAAACAGCTGCAGAATGTATAGTGTACCGTATTTTACTCCAGAGCAGCTCACACTAA
Organism: Merops nubicus; assembly: GCF_000691845.1. NCBI lineage: Eukaryota > Metazoa > Chordata > Aves > Coraciiformes > Meropidae > Merops > Merops nubicus. Next base: position 23,814 of record NW_008613002.1, on the reverse strand, counting down.
ATAAGCAGAAGTTTCTTTGGGCTTTTCAGCACAGGCAGACTAAGAAGCCTCTATAAATTCAAGTCCTCAGGTATAATATATCTGGCAAAACGACGCACAGAATGTTTGCCACAAGTTAGAAAGCAGTGATGAAATTTGAAATAAATTATTCTGTGCTGCTACCCTAGAAACAGAAAAGGAAGTGAGGTTCTGAGACATTTCCCAGCTGGGTGGGTTGAAGCTGCACTGTATTATAATTTAAATAGGAAAGGGAAATTTTGCTACATCACACTTAGGCAATTGAGACCATATTTAGGTTAACTGATAGTTCTAAAAGAAGGTACAACCCCTTAAACTGAGGAGCAGCCTTAACAAAGTCTTGTTACCTAACAGTTACAATTTATTTAGGAAACACAATACCAATTTTGGTTGATACTCATGCAATTAATCTACTTCACACGCATTCACAAGTAGTCACATTCTTACTAAAACTGGTTTTGTTTCTTTTTTTTTCTGCAGAAAAATAAAATGTAAAAATTATTCAGCAGCTGAAGCAGAAGTCAAACCAAAAAGTATTTCCTCTGAGACATGAATAACTCATGGGTTGTTATCCACCTCTAGCCTTCTAACCAGCTGCATACAAACCTTTTGGTCAATTTAAACATGCAACTGTGTACTTGCACATGCCTCTCATTAGCATTAACTGAGAATTGAGAAGCAAAATATGGTTTTCTTATTTCTCATAAAACTGTAGGAATTTAATCACTCTTCTAGGATGGAAGATTTGTAGGTAAACCTTCCAGTAATCTTAATGGGAATTCCATGAATAAAAATGTGTATGAATATCAAAGTCTAAGAACACAGATTTTTGGTTTAAAAGTTTCTTATTTCCTTTACAATGCGCATGCAAATCAGCATGGTTAAGCATAAATTCAAGAGGAATTTAGAGAGATTACTTTGTTAGTGGCATATAAAAGGATATTCACATGATAACACAGACTCAGGCAGCACTATGGAAGGAAGAGCTTTCCAAGGTCTGTTAAACTAACAAATGTGATTTCTCTTCTCTTGGATTTGCTTTGTACAGAGCACAAGACCATACCTTAATTTATTGGCTTCCGTGCTTACTGGAACTGGATTGCACCCTGGCTGCCAATTCCTCTCCTTGGAAATGGTCTGTCACACACCCCCTTGGAGGGTCTCAGTGCTGAGTACTCAGTATTCTGTGGGTTTCACTACATCATTCTCATGACATACTCATACAAATTCACTACAGTCATGCATTCAAGCAACAGCTCATTCTAAACTTCAGGTAATGGATTTCTGAAGTTAATGTTACACGAATTAACATTAAAGACACTTTAATTGCATATTTCTTTGGGCTGTAATTTCATTTAAGTCACTTTAAGTGCACTGGTATAAAATGAGCAGAAATGGAAGAACAAGCTGACTATGTGCATTCATATCAAACTATTTTCAGAGTACCACGACGTATGTAAGATGATGTTACTTCTCTAGAGGAACCCTTCAGGGTGCCAGGCAAGTCAATGCACAAATATATTTATGAACACTTTATGTGCTGCCCTTTATTTGGCATTCCTATTGTTGAACTCTTGATTGTTTATGCTGGTTTTGGTAGCACAGCTACTGCTGCCTGTAACTGGCACGTTTCTTCTAGGCAGCAGCAAAAGCAGTGCTTTATACAAGCTCTTGTGGATAATTTTGAATAATTTCCTTCCTCCTTTCTATTTTAGGAAACATTTGGGTGATAGGAACAAACACTGGAAAAAATAGATAAACAGCAAATGAATGTTTGTTATGCAAAAAGAATCTATACCACCTATACTTCTTTCTGCATCAATTTCAGGTTATAATAGCAGTGAAGATTTCATTGCAGGTACTGCTGGCAATTAATAGCCAGATGAGTTCTCTTGATTACTGCAAGCTAGCAGTTTCTTTCAGTCTGTCATTAATCCCTGAAATAATTTGTGCTCAGTCACTGTTGCTTAAATGGCATTCCTTTGGATGGAATACCATATTGTGCCATGGTGGTGAATGCCTGCAGGTACTGGTGTGACTTACACTAAAAAAACCTGAAAAGCCAGAATCTTACCTCCCATTGAATTTTATCAGTTGCTGACTTGGGTTGTTGCCTTTCTTTTAAACAAACTTCTTTTTCAGTTGGAAGTGCCCATAGAAGGAAATTTCACTCACAACTGGGGGGGGGAAAGAAGTCTTTAAAAAGAAACCTCTTTCATTTATGTGTATCTCATTTATGTATCCATAGATCAGAGGACAACTAGAATCCATGAACATAGACATTTACAACAAAATGTCGACTCCATTTTAGCTCAAATAGCAACAATACAGACATTAAAAAAGTGCACTTGCATATAGCATCACAAACAGTAGTAAATCTCTCTGAATAATTCACATTTTCACTGTCTGAAGCAGTCTGTTCACCTCAAGAAATGCACAGCATAGCTAACCTCAAATACCTCAGCACTAAATATCTGCATATAAGAGTTGGAAGGTGAAAGAAGAAAGTGACGTATCACTGTGGGAATCTCCCAGAGTTTAGAAATCTTCAATAGTTTATATATAAATTCTTTGCTGGCAAGAGGAATTTTTATATTTACCCACTTGGTAAGTAAAAAATAAGCAATGGAAGTTCTGAGGTGTGTGAGAAAATTTGAAAAAAAAAAAACTGATCCCTTTCCCATGCCCTTTATAAAATTTAAAATATTTGAAAAGAACCATATTGTGAGGTGTTTGCAGTAGCAAGGCTTAAGATTGTTAAGACCTCTTCCAGTCCTCATATACTGATTTTAGGTGTAAGACTAGACATGAAAAATAATCCTTTTAGTAAGAATTTTAACAGTCATATTCAATCCACAGAATTTAGTGCACATCCTGGTTTATGCAGCAGGCAGGGAAGCGTGTGACCAGGCACGAAAGAGAATTATTTGAACCGGATCAGCTCAATCCTAGCAAGATGGCTGCATGTTGAATTTTGCACATTTTAACATTGATTGTTAGTATTAGCATTTTACATTATGCTGTAAAACTATTCAGAGATCAAGCTGAGAACTTTGCAATTTGTGAAAGTTATACACCACTATTTTCAGAACAGTAAATATTTATGGGACAAGATAAGAGTCGTGCTCTAGGATGTGGTAGGCTAAATCCTTGTGGCTAAATCCTTGGGTATTTTTAACTTTGGTGGGAAATTCTTCATTAAGGTTCTCAAAGCTTTAATCAGATAAGTAAGATGATTCAGATACACATGCAAGATATGTAGGAAACAGGATACTGCTAGTAAGAGCTGCATCCTGTGGTACCCTACAGCTATGGTACAGTATGACCCAGCAAAGAAGCTCATTATCACAACAGGGAAGCTGGAACTCACAAGTCATTCATGTTTAAAAAAAAAAAAACCAAACCAACACAAACCAAACCACAAGCCCACAAACAAGCACGAAGCACTGCAGCAGTGGGGTAAAAACACCAATGATTAAGATATACCAATGCAGAGTGAGAGAGAACTGCACAATTTGCTTCCTCTGGATTTGTTTCCCTGGCAGCCCCAGTCCAGCATGGTGTCCTACAGTAAAGCTGATTTTCACAACCCTGCAGAGGTAACGTAACCAAGAGCATTCTGCTCACTTCCCACCCTGCCTTCGTAGGGAGTCACCGCCTCGCTCACGCTGGAAGGGCCCTTGCAAGGGCTGTAGTCCAATCTCCTGCACAGACATGTGTCAGTGCTGAATTCAGCCCAGATTGCTTCAGGTTTTGGCCAGTTGGAGCTTGAAAACCTCTAAGGACAGAGATTCTACAGTGTTTCTGGGCAACCTGCTTCACTGCCTTTATTATGATCGTGGCAAATAAACATTCCAGAAGCAAATAGAAATGAGTAATGAATGACTTCCGTTAAGACCTGGGTACGGTCTTGAGCCATTTGTTGGGGTTTTTCCCCTCTTAGGGGGTCAAAGATGCATTTACTCTGTTACACAGAAGTTTCAGAACCACACAGTCATGCTGGCAACAAGTAGTTGAGGACAGTGGTCACCAAAAAATTGTGCTTACACGTGGGTGACACTTATACAATCATTAAACCGGTCACCAGGTCGAGCAACAATCTGTATGCATACTTAATATGCACACACCTTATAAATAGCTAATAAATGATTAAATGAAATTGCTGTTTTCATAATGAATTAGCACAAGATCTGTTGTACATGATGTTTAGAATATTTAAACGGTTCAACATACTCCAGCTGTAAGCACTCCGCAGCTGACTGTTACAACACAGATTGATCACTTAAGTACTTTTAAGTTGTTTAGATGTGTCATTACAAGATGCCAGAACTTGTACATTTTTTTACATTGTTTAAAAAATTAGTAATTACTAGGGTCAACCTGCAGGTCTGTTCTCTAAAAAATAAAAATAAAAAAGATACCAACAACAGTTCCCTCTTTGGGCAGAGTGGAACAGAACAGAAATGAGGGCCTGATTTGCATCACACTCAAATATAAACTGCAACAGCTGCTGCATTTGATCAAGACAAAATTTCTTTACCCAGATCTCATTCTGAGAAGCAAAATGTCATTTTTTCTAAATCAGCTGTGAAGCTGAGCCTGGTTACATAACCCACACTCTTCCCAAGTTTCCAGAATGCTGCATTTGCCCGAGAGAGACTTGGATCATGTACAAGTTTTGTTCTGAATCTCCAGTAATTCTCCGACAATTTCCAGTGCCTATGGAGTTACAATGTGTTCAGCACTACAGACCAATGTTGCAAACGTTTGAAGGGTAACAGGAAAATTCTGTCTGCTCCAAGATCACTCTTTTCCAAGCTGAGAGACCTTTCCATACTCATCTGTGTGGCTTCATCGCTGAACATTTTAAAACCTTGCACTAGGCATCACTCCTCTTACTCCATGAGGAGGATGTTATGGAAGATTGTAACAAAAATATATTTTCCACAATTCATATTGAATCTGTGAGCAAAATGCAGGCATCTATATTCTGCTGTGATCAGTGTGTCAGAATGTGCACAGCACCCAAGATACCGTGTGCTCTGGAAGCACATGTCGTTTGCTGTCTGAGCAAGCAGATGACAAAAAGTAAAACAACACTGGTCTTACCAGCTGAAGTGGTATTTATGCCATACTGATAATTGGCACTAACCAGAACTGTAAAAATATCCTTAAACTAAAGAAAAAAAACCTGTCTCAACACGGTACTAGAAATTTTATCTTTGTATAAAAGCCCTGTAGCTATCACTGGCAGTCCAGGTCAGTCCCTACATGAAGTAACAGTTTATCCAACTGCTAACAGAGTGATTTCTAATGAAAATAACTGCACAGAGTTAAAGGGCATCTCACCACCTCTCTGGACAACTCCAGACACATGGTCTGTCCAATGTTCTCTTCTAAGGTGCATTGAACCATGACAAACGTGCATTATTTTACATATATACAATTTCACACACGTTGTTGTGACTCTGGCTCTTCAACCATTATTAGAGTGAGACAAATTTACTTAGCTTTGACTTCAGTTTCTGTGAATTTTATACCCATTTCCACCCTTCTAGAGGTTTTTTTCCACATTGTTGCCTTAAAATAATCTTATAGTCCCCTTGCTACTTTTACAAAGAGGCATACTAATGAAAACTACATGACTATTCAGTGAGATGAATATTGAAGAAACTCTACACTTTTTTACTGTCAAAACCAAGCCCCTTTTGTTGAAGCACTCATACATAAAGGAACTCAGACGGGTGGAAGTTAGAGTAACCCTTCCTGAAGGGCTCTAACAGCAGGATTCATGCCCTAAAGAGCTGCCAAGATGTCATATAGCTATCAAACACGCCTTTAGTAGTCAGGCAGGTTGGTGTCATTCGGCAGGATTTCGTAGACTTTCAGCCACCCAAAGAGAATTTTTCAGAAAACAATTTCCCCCTTTGAATTTTATACCCAGCAAGCACTATGATGAGCACTGAAGTATATCCCTCACATAAGATATCAGTGGCCTTCTGTGTTACAAGAACTACCACTATCTTATGCCTCAGTAAAGTGTCCCATTTGTCCCAAAACACTGACAAATCCTTCCACTTTGCTATAATCAGACCATCAATCAAAACCAGCCTGAATCGTAACATCAGCTTCCCCAAAAACTTTGTTTCAAAGAAAAGAACTAATTTGACTATTTCCATGGTTCCTCTGTTCTGCAATTCAGTTTGAAGCTGTTCAACTCTGCACTTTTGCCTGTTAAGCACTCTGCATTAGAACCATCAATTTTATCTGCACATTTTAGCATTTTCCCTCAGCACTTGGGTGCTTTTCCATGAGAATTTAATGTTTCGCCTTGGTTCTTCTTCTCTGCTAGCTTGGCAAAATGTCCCAAACTTTGCTATTTTGCTCAGTACTTCAGTGCCTTGCCTGAAAGCTTCTCTTTATTGTGAGGCTCCACTGCCATAGGCCCTTTGAACACTGTCCCTTCGCCGTGGTATTGAACACCAAAGTACTGAGGTGAACACGCTGCAGCCATGTACTTCTGCAACCATGTCTTCACCTCTGTGAAACTTTGATCTAAGCCTCTGCTCTAAATCTGTCCTACACAGGTCCTCCTTTTCTGCTCCAAATTTGTCCTACACAGGTCCCTCCTTCCCGCTCCGCTATAGACGTACGGGGCTTCAGGCAAGGTCTGACAGCCAGTGGCCTGACGCTGCTCCTGGATGACAGGGCCAAGTCCCCTCATCCCTCCTCCCTGCCCGAGTTCAACTGAGCAGAAGTTAATGAGAGATCATCAGCTCCTGACACAAACAAAGTTAATGCAGTGAGGTTCACCCAGCTTGTTTTCTTTTCCTTCTGACAAATTAGAAACTCCTGGGAAGAAATCCTCGTGAGAATTTTGTTGCTCCTGACTGGGTAGTCTGGTCAGATGGTATTGCCCCAAATACAACTGGTGTAGTACTGTTCTTACTACTGTTATTTTATGTCCACTCGGAACATTCTCACTCTTCAAATTAAACCATACAATGCCTTTCTGTATTCTCAATCAGAAAATACTAAAAGGAGAACGACATCAATCTTCAATTCTTTCCCAGCATATCCAAGCCTAATATTTCTTGGTGCTTTCCTTTAGAAACACATGATCATACAGAATTCAAAATTTCAATATAATAACTCTTCCCGCACAAGTATTAAGTTTGTTCTGATTGTTTCGGGACAAAAATACACTAATAAGGATTAATTTATCAATCATTTTCCAAAGTTGGTCACTTGACTGAGCAATATATGCAAAAGTTAATACATTAGACTTCCTCAAAAGCAAAACAAGCAGCTTTAAACACTGAAAATATTGTTTTATTAAATGCACTAAGCTGAAATTTTATGTCTTAGAAAACAGAGACACTAACTTTGAGTGACATATGATAGATACAATCCATTTTTTTACAGGTCAGCACAGCTCAACAGACATCAATCATGATATGCACGTTTATCTAGCTGTAAAACATCTATATAAGAATGTTTACACTAGATACTGAAAATAGATTAAGCTCTCTTAACACTGTTTCTATTTTTGTAGGAAAAAAAAATCCAAAGTTACAGATTCCTTTCTACAAATAGTACTGAAAAAAACCCAAACCACAGTGGCAGGTTTGGTGTTGGTATTTTCCCCCCTCATCTCAGTGATCTATTTGTTAGAGTTCTCTCAGTAACGTGCTGGTCAGCAGGATGACAGAATTACATCAAGACCCCATCACAAGCCATCCAACTTTTAAATCTTACTCTTCAGTAAGTGCTGTGCAAGAGAAGGGAAAAAACCAAGCAAGCAATGAACAATGTTCTTGTTAGAGTCCTCATCATGTCCTGAAAGCAGCAGGGTTTTGAGATAATGGCAACATGCAGCTATTTACAACTTGTTAACCTGAACACTGGGCTCTGAGAGCCAAACTGTCTGTGTACTAGCTGGCATTTTTCCTAAAATCTTGCAAGCCTTCATGAAGGAAATAGTCGCAAGATATCAAATCACCTTTTGGAACCTATTGCTTTCATTACAAGAAATGTCCCTTTTAGGGCCCATGTCTGTGGAAAAAGTAAGCATCAGTGGGAGACAGGCACAGAAAGGTAGTAGTGGATACACAAAAACAGACAAAATGCTTTCTGGTCATCTAGAGAAATGACAGTCCAAATGTAAATTCATGTAAAAGGACATGTACAGAACATGAGATCCAACAAGCTGCAACACTGACATTTCAGATAAACCCTTCTATTAATCCTCCACCAACAGGCTACATCCCAAACATGATTCTACAGAAATGAGTACATTCCTTTATGTTTAGTGATACTTCAGTCTTAAGCTAGAGCAGTTTTGATGTCCTTGCCCCAACTGACCTCCACTGTCAGTCATACTGTCACACATGCCATGACTGATGTCTGCTCAAGAGGGTTTTGCACCTGGATATTTCAGGGCAGAGATTAATTTCACTGGGACTGCCTCATGATGAAGCTCGCTCAAAACTTGTAAGCCCAATGTTTAGCTCAGACCAAGGTGTCTACATTTAGCTTAGGCCCAGGACTAAACTACAGCCACTGCTCCATTGCCCAGTGACCTCGCCCCAGCAGAGAAGGGGATCAGGAAAACAAGATTCACAGACTCACAGGCTGAAATGAGAACAGATTTCATGTAACAGCCAAACCAGTAGCAACGCCACTGTGAAGCACTAAAGTTATACTCAGCCCAGCAAATGATCAGCAGTCACAGTAAATTGGAAGGCACTCCTGCAGAGTAGGAAGAAGAACAATAAATCTCAAGCAGGAAACCATCCATCCTCTGCAGCTTCCCCCTTTGTACTGAGCAGGACGTTGGTGGGACGGGACACACCTGGAGCCACCTTGGGGCAGCCGATTCCAAGCTGCTAATGGCCTCAGACCATGGCTGGCCCGTGGCTCTGCCCCAGTGAAACCAGGACACAAGGACATCAGTCATGGCTTTTATGACCACAGCATGGCCACGCATTTACATACAAAACATGCACATATGCTTTTAATTTAAAAAAACAAAACCGAACCAACACAAAACAAATGCACACACACATATATTGAAAAAAATACTCAGTGCCAGGTAATCCTTACAAAAGATTAAGAAAACTAAGCAGAAGTGTCAATCCTCTTGGTATCATAGTGATTTTATTTTGGAGTTCTGAATATTTACAGTAAGACCAGATTCAGAGTCATGTATGAATGGGGAGGTGATGTTGAGCATGGCAGTGTCAGCTGACACTCCTACTGTTCATACAGAAGAGGCACTGTGAATGCAGCAGTTTGTTATGGGGATTATCTGCAAAGGGTGTGACCCCTGGGAAAGCTGAATGAATGCAAAACTACTGCTGTTGTGTTCAACAGATGTGGTTAGGACACAGTTCACATTTTGTTGTCATCCAAGTTTTCAGAACAAGACTAATGCCAAAATTCACCCAAACTCCAAACAATCTGTCTTCTTCATGACAGATCTACAGCTTTCTGAAGGAGGAGATATTAACTACAAGAAAATGTTCAGAAGAATCTCAGATGCCCAATTTAAAAGTTTGAAGCACAATTTTTTGATTAATTAGCTCAGAAATATTTATCTGCCTTTTAACTTTTAGCAGCATATTCAAAACTGTTCCCTTCACTGTATCTGTAATAGTTCAGATGAAAAATCCAAAGATTAAGCAAACTGTTTCTTTACAAATGAGGAGTTCTTACTAGCATGCTGCAGGTTCAGTCAGGCTTGAGTGCGTGACGGAGGGTATGAAGTGCCCCCTGGAAAGGCAAGCCTTTTAGCAGTCCCAGGCTGTCACTTTTTGATTTACCAAGAAAGTAACTCGCCAGAGGATTGAGCTGGGTTGGTTTTTTTTGCAATTTATTTACTTAATCTACAGATCTCTTATTAATTCATATTTATTTAATTTAGAAAATCAAATTTTCAACATAAGGCCTTCCAAGTTGATTAACTATGCAGTAAGGATTTTTTCTTCCACTCTAATGCTTTTTCTAATCCAGAAGTGAAGGAAATATTAGTCTCAGGCTTCTTCCCTTCAAATTCAGATCAATGCTGTCTTTCCTATAAAACTCTCCAAACAAAACAGTGAAACTGCTTCTCATCTTGCAAACAGACTTGCTTTTAATCATGCTTTGTACTTCATTACATAATGCAGCAGCACACACCATTTAAAGAGAAACAGCTTTTGGGTTTGTGGATCCAAACCAAGGTTTCTGTTTCATAAGAAATGTACAGATAACTCACATTCATCTTCTCTTTAATGACTACTCCCAGTGGAATGTTTACAGCTTTTTTAACCTGTAAATCTGATGAATCTCTCAAGAGATTCATTAAAAACTCAAAAAGGATTTTATTCTCTTACAACAAACAATACTCTGGTAGTACCTTCTAATAATGAACACATTCCAAGAGAAATTGAAAATCTGTGATTTCCCTGTGCTTATACAGCCCACACATATTATTTATGATGGTAACTACACATTTAAATTACACCATCTTGCCTAGCTATGACTGCAGTTAAGTATCTTTTGAGAGGGATGTTTTAGGGTGACTCCACTAAGGGAAGGATGAGGTCAACTCCCTGTGTTCTGAGTGTGTGGATACTCTGTATATTTACACAACGTTCTTTTCTTACAGCCGCACCAACACGGAACCAAGCAGACTCTGCTCACAGGTATCTGCCTGATTCACAACATTCCGTAGGAACTTTGTACCATGAACACCTGTAATATCTTAACAGAGACAGCCTGGACTAGCACTAGAACAGTGTCAGTAGCTGACCACGTGTGGTTCTATGTCCTGTTCCTCACCGTCAGTCAAGGAGGAGCGTTTGCTGAATTGTCACCAGTTCACTCTCACAAGACTTGTCTCATAAAGAGCCCACCCTGAACACAAGATGGAAGAAAAAGTCATTGGTAAATGTTCCCAGTCTATGGCAAAAATAGAAAACCTAAATGATAAAGAGTAACTAAAAACCAGTTCATCCTCTCCTCCACACAGTAAAAAAAAAAGGCAAAAACTATTTTCTGCTGGAGATGAGTAATTATATTGACATTTTTAAATTCAGCACCATCAGGGTTGATCATTTCAAAGCAAGCCTGAGCCCCACGCTAACAGCCATAGAGTGCACACTGCAGAGCTCTTCCATGGCGTACGCTTTCTCTATAGAACATGTGGCATATTTAGGAAATTCTACAACATACTATATCAGCACTAAATTATATTATATAACGTAGATATATTTCATATAGATGTATGTGTATATATGTACTTTATACATATATATAACTTTTCTATTGATGGAAAAACAATCCCTACATAAGGTACCTCCTGGAACTCGGGGAAACTTTGATTTAGCTTCTTGGCCTACCAAGGATGTCCCTGGATGCCATCTGCTCTTTTCATTTATTTACAATCCACATCTGCAGGGTTCTGAAAATACCTGGCTGAGAGTGTCTAATGGTACAAATGCAATACAGCCTTTCACATGCATCCATTAAGATAAAGAAATAATTAGGATAAGAAACTTTCCTTAATATAAACCTAAGGAAACAGTCAATTGTTGTGGAACAACTATGTTTAATGACCAAACAACTACAAATAAGCTGCAAACAGCAGAGTTTTATTGAAATATTCTATTAACACCTCAGAATTTTTCAAGGGAAAGATAATGTTCTTGTTCAGACAGCAGAAAGAGAATGGATAGTGAAATAGTACAGCAAGAGTCAAGGGTGGCAAACACTGAATGAGTTCATTCGGAGTTCTGCTGAGCTTTCAGTAAAAATTGGCCCAAATAAACCAACACAAACCCGTGGCAGTAATTTTTAGTCTAGACTTCAGTTAAATTTAGTATATGCAATATGATGATCCTTTTAAATGTTTAAAAAACTTATCATAGACAGCATGGAAAATAATGAGAAGTCCCTGAAACCAAGAAGTGACCTAATATACCTTTAGCAACAAGGGCTCAGGAAATGCTAGCTCAGGCTCAGGCACTCTCATCACACTTTTCAGTGCACAGCTTTTTTTTGCCTGCCTTGACAAAGAATTCCATGATGAAACAAAGAATAAATTAGAGTTTCTGTAACAGTAAAGATCCTTCTGGAGACTTTTTAAGAACTCTGGCTTCATTTACCATCGTCTCCTTTTTTATCTAGTGAAAGTGCTTAAATTTCTGGCAATAAAAATATTCTGTATTGTCAACCTTATCTTATTCTCTTATCTTCACAGTCCATATATTGTGAATTCCTTCTCTAGAAACTGCATTCCATGCATTTTTGTTAGGGAACCTCTCAATCAACCTCCAGACACTCTTGTAGTAAAGAGCATTAAACCATCAACATGAAGCATCAGCAGAACACTCTTCACAAATCCAAACAAAATTACACTCCACATTACGTGTCCGCTCCAGGAAACCATCGGGAAAAACAGAATTAACAAGTTTGTCTGACAGCTCTGAATGTCAACTAACTTAGGTCTTGCAGGACTAAGGGAAAAGAGTCACTCTCAGGTTTTCTTGCCCTCGGTTTATAAAGCTGAGACTTCTGCTTTCCAGTTGGTTTTTAAAGAACAAACATGTCCAGCAGGTCTTCCTTAGAAAGATAAAGGGAACTAAAAAGTGTTTCATAGATCAAAAGCAGTACTTTAAACTGTATTCAGAACTGCACTGTAGAGAGTCAGTGAAGAGATGACTTCTTGTCGTGGCAGCCTGTCTGTATAACCCCAGTTCAGGGAGGCCTCCAGCATTACACCAAATAGCCCCCACTCAGACAGGAATAGCAAACAATGTTGAGATGCAGGTACAAGAACAAAACCAGCAGCTCTGATCTGTTCACTAGCAGCTTGTCTGTTCCTGACCCGTTCCTCACTGCTTCACTACTCAACAACCAGAACAGCAAGGACATAGCAAGCTCCTGAATTTGATCAAAAATTCACACACAAGATGAAGCAAAAAGGCATGACCTACACAGAGGAGTCAGTGTCCTCTCCACAGAGCCACAGAGAGGTTCAGACTGGAAGGCACCTCTGGAGACACTTTCTAGCCAAACCTGCTTAAAGCTTCTGTTATATCAGGTTGCTTCAGGCCTTTGGTCAAGCTTTGAAATTTCCAAGGATTCTTCTGAATATTAAGTGAACATTTTTGTAGTATGCAAAAAGGAGAAACTACTTCAGGTATTTCTGTTGGTTTACTACAAAGATTATCTTAAGTGCTTGCAGCTTCAAGTAATTCACACTTTTTATCAATAGGCTGCTCAGACAAATACAGAGTTTAAGCTCAGGAGAACAGAAAATGGCAAAGGATCTAGTGCAAATTAGCATGCATAAAAATTAGCAATGCAAAAAATGACGGCAAAGACATCAGGCAACTCTTCTTATTGACAGAAACATGTAGGTACAACGAGGGCTCCTATTCACCCAGTCCTTCATAAAACTCAAAACCTGAGAAAGAAACTACCTGTTGCCAGCCCACAAAAGATTTGACATGTTTCTCCCTCCAGAACACTTAGGCTGAGGCTGTAAGAACTATATTAGTCAAAGCTGTATGTATGAAAAGAAAAGGAAAGGAAGAAATCTGCCATAACTGTGGTTCACGCAGTGATGGATGACATCCTTAATTTGTGCTTATGGAACAAAAAATAGTCTATTAGAAATGATAATTCCCTCAGCAATCAGACCAAGAAATAGCTGAGAAATATCTAACCAAGATATAAGAAATACCTAACTTTTGTGAGGCTCATCAACGGGCATTTTCCTACCGTAGTAACTTACTGAAGCTGTTTCCACCTTGAAATGTCACCATTTCAACGTCATTGTCCCTCAGAGGGTCCCTGACTGTGACTTCCCTGCACCTGTCTTCCTCAGCAGACCTATTTCTTACAGTGTTTCTTAGACATACATATCCCCACACACACAGCAGTTAAACAGATCTCCTGACCAACTTATCACCTTAATCACTGAAGCATCCCAAATTTTTCAGCAAGTAGTTTCTGTTGGTTGATTGGTATCACCATCAACCAGTGTCTCCCAGTTCATCAGATCAGCAAAGCGATGACTTGTGCTTCAGCCATGACTACATCAAGACGTAGATCCAATACTCTGAAGTGACTGAATTTTCCAAATTTAGTTAATCTTGCAGTAGGTATACTGTGCCACCTGCCAGCCTCGTCTAAATCACTTACTCTAAACCTTTTTCCAATGATTTCTTTCAAGCTTTTTTAGCATTTATAATACAATAAAACCTAAAAGTACCGTGCCTGCCAAAATGAATTAGATATAAAGAACTGAGACTGTACACACTTTTTTTGCAGACTGATGTTGCAGTATTTTTGATTCAGACATTTTTTAAATACTCATTTTTCTTAAGTGCAGCACAACAAAAATACAAACATGGACATTCAGTGGACTCAACAAATGGCACTTACATGAAGCCTTACATTTTAAGCTTTCAGCAAACTTAACAGGGAAATATTCTGGGTTTTTTATGTTTTTCTACTGATGTTAAACAATGACCCTAAGATGAAACGTGCTTTAAGTTAGCAACATAAAAAAATACCCTAATAAAGGAGCTACTGTACAAAATGTATAACACATTATATGAAGGTGAGCAGTCCCAAATAGCGATAGTATTTTGTTAATTAAGATTTTTTTTGTAATTTAAAAGTACCCTACACAGTCATTCCAAAGAGCACTACTCAAACACAGAACTGGAGCCAAATTCCATTTATATTGTTAGAAACTTCTTACTGACTGTGAGCTATGTAATGCTAGAGAATCACAAAACAAGACTGTCCTGTCACGACAGACACACCAGCATTGTTACCTCCTTCTCCAACTCAGTAGCTAGCACAGTGGACTTCAGGTTTAGCCCACCATTCTATAGTGAATAAAAATAAATAAGTTTTACCACAAATTTAGCCACATTTCAATCAGTTCTTTTCTTTTTTACTAAACTCTTCCTTCAGTGTTTTGACTTCTGTTTATTGCCTTTGTTTGACTGGATTTGAAAGTTTAGATGAACATAAAGTAAAAGGATGTCTTTTTCTGACTGGAATTCATGCTTAGTGTGATTGTCTCTAAAGCAGAACCAGGTCTTCTTCCAGTGCTGAAGGTTCAGCTTGGTGACAGCCAGTGAAATGCACAGGCTGGTCAGTGCTTAACAGCATCTGTTTGATGAGCTAGAAAAACCAGAATGTTAAATAAGAAGTCAAAGGCCCCAAACTCCACCCACACCATGATACTGTACAGCCTTCCTATAACAGATTCATTTCTATGGCAGCTTTTCTAAGTCTTCTGCTCCTCCTCTTCCTCTCTGGTTAAGTAATTAGAATCTGCTTGAATAAAAGAAAGTTGATAAAAAGGACATAATCATTCCTTTAAAAAGTTCATTTTGTGCAACTCTGGTAAAGACTACAAAGTTTTAACTTAAGTTCATAGTTTGCTGTTGTTTGGGGTAAAAAAATCATCTTTTGGGTCCCATCATATTTTGAAAATTGGATGTGACTAGTTCTAATGTCCTTAATATTCAAAGAAATGCAAAAAAACATGGATAAGGTATCAGCTGTCACCATAACCAGTCTTCAAGAATAATGGTACTGTTTTCAAAAACATCTAAAAGATTCTGGAGAGCAAATAAGATTTAGGGTCTTTCAGAGTCCAACTCACTTTGAAAAAGGGACTTATACACCCAAACTATTGACGTCCTTTTGAAAATATGAGTCCTGCCTCAGTCCCATGGTAAAAAGTATTAGTTTACTGCTTTTCACCTTCAATTAACAAAGTCAATTCAAAGACACATAGTTTTCAAAGAACCAAAAGAAAGTGAGTTTCTGTATCATTGCAGAGGAACAGGAATTCTTTGTTATTTTATACTTGCCTCCTCGTCATTGCAAAAAGGAGGCAGGGGTTACTAACAACTTTTCTCCTACATGCTAAAATGGTGATCTATTTCTATTAGAAAGTATCCCTCCACTCTATAATGTTATGCTGTAATTAACAGTCGAATTTAGAAGGTGAGGAGTGGGCACTGAGAGTATATACAATTTCCTTTGTTTCCAGGGGCAGAAAAGAAAGCAGGAGTCTTTAAGTGCTCTCAGTCAACACAGCCTAACCTTACTCCTGGTAAGAAAACAACACACAGGAGTGATACATCCCTTTGACACAGACTATTAGTGTTTTGCTTTCTGACTCAGTCACTTTTTTAAAGAGGTCAGCTTCCTTTTTCCTAACATGCTAAACATCTTTGCACCCTTCATAGTCTGAAACACCTTGAGTTAACCCTTCTGTGAACTTCTCTCAAGCACACTTTGTATTATGCACTAGCTTACTTCCAGAGCAGCTCTTGAGAATGGTTTTCTCTGGATATGTAGATAAAATGTGTGAGACACAAAGTAACTGATATTTGACTGAACACATTGTCAATAAATAAATAAATATAACCGATGACCCACAATTCTGTAGCCTTTTGAAGAGGTATTTAATTTTTTTTTTTTTTCCCCATTTGGCAAGTGTGGTTTATGGTGTTCTCCTAGGTGGAGTGTCTTTTGAAAGAGCTTACATATGAAAAACAAGAGAGTAGGGCAAGAATATGTGAACACCAAAACTGTTACAATAATTCCATTTTGTAGTTGTCCTTATTCCAGATTGATTATATACAGCTAAAATACACTTTTTTTCCAGTATCTAAGGACCCTTCTGTAACTTTCATTCCTCAGATTTACCTATTGCCATAAACAACTTACACACGTACACATACGTGATATTTTTCCTCGTCTTTATGATAGAATCATAGAAGATAACATAAAAATGGTTGCTACCTAAGCTGCTGTATGGCCAGAGGAAAAGCCTGTTCTCAATTCTCTTAGGAAACTGTGACAAATGACACAGGACAACAAAGCTCTGGACGTGCTTTATATCCAGTTTTCTTTAGGAACTCATAAAGTTACAGATCTCCTGAACACAAATTTTAAAAAGAAATCTGTGATTAGACACAACTGTACACTTGGCTGACAAGCACTTCACTGAGCTGCTCCAGTCAAGTCCCCACTGCAGCAAACTCTTATGAGAGCTTTAGCTGGAATCCATTCATTCGGGTAAAGTCTCCCATGTGGACAAGGCAGGGAGATGAACAGAAAATGAATTTTATGTATTTCATTCCCAATTTTCATCCCCAAAATTATTACTGTGTTGCCTTGTATTCTAGACCTTAATTTACAACACATTGCCACGGACATTTTCCAGGGGTCAATTAAATGACTGACAAAGTAAAGCCATTACTCCGTGTAATGATAGCTTTAGTTTCATGCCTTACATCTTGCATATATTTACAAATTACTAGCAGCAGCTGTAATCTGAGCAGACTACTTCAGTGAGGTCCCAGACTGACTGAGCCCACAGTTCCAGACGTGCATGACAGTTCCTGTGAAGCCACCACACAATGAAGTTTCAGAGCCTCAGAGTTCTGCCGCGCGTCTCTAGGGGATGCTCTGGCACCCTCTTGGGCTACTCAACATGGGCAAGTCGAGTCTGCATCTTCCATCACACACATCGTACACATCCTGAGAGAATCTCTTTCCAATTTGTGAATCCGGCCTGCACCTACACACAATGAATGTAGCTATTGAAGCCACACTCTCTTCCAGAAGAAAACCAGCAGACCTCATTAAAACCAGTGATCCAGGTAAGGCTGTGCCTGTCAGCACACACAGGTTCCTGCTCGTTTGTCACAAACCAGGAAGATGTGTATTTTTGTAACTACAAAAGCAATCACAAAACCCACATAAATGACTAAAGAGGGGTTTGAACTATGACTTCCATCAGCAGAGATAAAACTCACTTCCTCCCCAAAGTCAAGAAAGTTCCTTTCTTATAACTATCAAGCCATGTGACCTTCTAACACAACCCGAGTTGCAGACTCGGTGCAGGCAGTTGGCTTTTTCGTAACTATTCCTATGCTACATTTTGATGGAACCTGCAGTTCTGTCATCCCCCCAATACCTGTGACTTCTCTTTCGGCAGGCACGTATGCCTCTCACGTGCTGGGGACTGCAGCTGGACACAAGACTGTGTGTGGCCTTAGCATGCCCATGTGCGTGGTGATAGATCCAGCAGATCACAGATTTCCACAACTATACACTGATTTATTTAACAAGATGGCACAGAGCAGTAACCATGGTGGTGAAGGAATTGGTTAAACTGAAATATGCTGTGCCTAAAGTATTCGAAAGTTTTACTTGATTATTTTTCCCCTTAGCAGGTACTTCCTGCTACTTCAGTAGAGAGCATAAAGCACACATAATTACTAATTACATTCCTACAAAAATAGTAAAACTATGTCCTTAAGGATGTAACAGATAAACACTGATATACAAACAGACTACATCACCAGTGACATCTTATTTCTAAGCTTCTTTTCTAGGAAGAAGAAACCCATCCCCAAAACCACTCCATCAAGTCAAAGAAGTACACAAGGCAAGATGTTCCCTTGGCAGGAAAACGAAGCAGGCAAAGTTTCTCAGCTGCCATACGAATCCCCACGGGCTGGGTTTAAAACACAGTAGGCCACCTCTTTTGTTTCACAACTGAATTTGGAAGCCTCCAACAATCTCAATGTATTTGGCCCTCCACTAATCTGGTGATGTAGGTTCCCTCAAAATTATATAATCCTTGTGGGCTCTATCACAACTTAAATGAAGGAAAACAAGAGTCATTTAAAAATAACTTCCCCCAAAAATTAGCAAAGTGCTCGCTGCTGCTGAGGCTGAGCTGTGCCAGCCCTGCCCCCAGGCTCCTCCCCAGCAGTGCCTGCTGCAGCACACCAGCACGCTGGGCTCCCCAGCAGGCAGGAGGTGAAGCATGTACCCTGTGTAACGCAGGAGGCGATTCCTGGCGGCCCTGTGCCCCCCGGGGGCTGCAGGAAGCTGACCGTCAAAGCTACCATGATTTGGTGGTACCTAGTGATTAAATTCCACAGGCTTTTTTTTTCAGTATTCTTATTTTTACACTAACTTTCCCTGGATCTTCATGGAACCTCCCATGCAAGCAAGGTGGGTTTGGTGAGTTTTTTTTCATTCAAACACAACATTTTACTGCATCATTGTGACAACTATTAATCTTCCTTATATGGAAACAGGACTTTTGTTCTAAAAAGTTATTTGAAAATTGTGTATATATACATACACCCCCTTTTCATTTGCTTATGCTAGGGGTAGTAAATACTATTATCACTCAAAATATATTTCCACTAATCCCATTCTTATTCACAATATAACACCTTAAAGACAAATTTAAGGACAGTTTAAACTCCTCTTTCAGTGGAGCTTTTAAATTTGCAGGAGCTATAGAAGCGTTTATGCTTTCTGGCAAGTCACTCTACCAGTTCAGAGACCATAATTGAAAAAGACTGTTTCAAGCCTGTTTGCCATTGGATAATGAGAATGGGAGTCTCCCCACAGATCTTAAGGGATAATCAAATTCCCATTTCCACCCTAAATTTCCTGCTTCATATTACTTGCCTGTACATTTGCATGGAGCATGAATTTTCAGAAGAGCCAAGGAAGATGTGGTCACCACTACTTCACCGCACTGAAGAAAGACTCTTAGAAATTTCCTCTCAGTGATCTCATTGCAGAAGGAGGTAGCTGGGACAGAAGACTATTCATCTCTTTCATAATTTTTTTATGTAAATGACAAAACTTTCATCCAAACAATACTCATTTATGTCATCTAATCCAAAATACTTGGAATACAAGCTGGATCTTGAACCTACTACTTGAACATAGGTACTATATAGCACGTGCAAGAGCAATGTCGAATCCACATGTATTTTTATCACAGAATCATAGAACCATTAAGTTTGGAAAAGACCTCTGAGATCATCAAGTCCTACCACCAACCCAACTCTACCATGACCACTAAACCATGAACCAAGGTGCCACATCTACACTTCTTCTGAACCCCTCCAGGGATGGGGACTCCACCACCTCCCTGACAGCCTGGTCCAATGCCTCACCGTTCTGTCAGGAAAGAAAGTCTTCTTAATATCCAGCCAAAACCTCCCCTGATATAACATGAGCCCTTTTCCTCTTGTCCTATCGCTTGTTACTTGGAAGGAGATTAATTCTAGTCTTTTGACCTGTAACTTGAAATATGCACCAAGTTGTTTCAAGCACCCACACACTTCATCCGCACAGACGAAGCGCCTCCTTCACCGTTAGCGATGGCTGTCCATCTGAGACAGGCCACTGCCACAGCTTTGGGAACCTTTGGAAGAAAGGGTTCTGTTTCTGTGTACACTGACCATGGGGCCCCCTGGCTGGCCCCACGATGGCCAGCGTGACTACCACGGCGGCTGTTCCCCAGCAGCCTCCCTGGCAAGTGGGCTCTAGCAGCAGCATCCCCCAGTGCTCCGAACCCCTGTGCCAGGCAACCGACATTACTCAAACCCGGGCAGTTCTGTTCAGCTCAGGGACAGCAGAGCTTCACTGCTTCAAGGACAGGGTCTGGGGTTTTGTTGTTCTGGTAACTCAACCCTCCAAGGCACTAATGGGAGTAATGCCAAGGCAGGAGTTGTAGCACCGTCCTCACCTCAGCCATTAAACAGGTCTGACCCTGTTCTCTCAGGACAGCCCGGCTGCCTGTCTGGCAGTCACAGGCCCCCCTGGAGCCCAGGTACCAGCCTCACCTGGGCCCACAACCGGCTTTCCAAAGCTGAAAGGATTTATTTTTTTTCCCTCTTTTCATCTCTCAATTTTTCAGGCAGGCGTTATTTCCTGCTAAGCTTTCCATAAATTCAGCTTACAGTGTTCTGTTAGCAAATGCCAATTGTTATACTTCACTGCTTAGGATATCTTTTTCTTTGCTATACGAATGTGTTTAACTTAAGCTTAGAGCCCGTCTTTAAAACTAGCTGTGAAATTACTCAGCAAAGGGGTGTTTTAATGGAAGGACTGACATATTCTTAACTATGGGAGTGTGAATGGCTCCAGTGTAGGATTACTCATGTCCACGTAGAATACAAATGCAATACAGGACCACAGGTTCAGATCTTTGATCTCCTTTTTTGCAGAGGCTGTGATGTATAAAGCCAATTCCACTGAGCAGACAGTACTACGCTGAATATAAATTATCCTTTAACTATAGCAAGGCTCACATTTAAAGAAATGCTGCAAGGATGAACAATGCAGCCATGAAGCAGAGTTCTCTTGTAGCAAAAATACAGACCAAGATCTGCGTGGATAACCAAGACAAATTTCTCCTCAGCTGTTAATTCGACAAAAAATAGAGTCAAATCTGGAACATTTGCACATCCAGAAGTGCAATAAAAGCACACTGCTTCCTCTGTCTGTAAAAAAGTGAGCTAGGAATACTTGCTTTATTTTCCAGATTAAGCATCATTCCCCTAAGAAGCATAACAAATGACTTTAAAATGTGGAACCCAACAGTCTCGACTGAATATGGCTTGAAATTTAAACACATCTTTTCCAGATACATCTTTAGAGGAAGAACCGTCTGCCTACTGAGCTAACACTAAGCTCCCTGGAGTTTAGCCATGAATATTCTAAACCCATCTCTTACAATTCACTAAAAGTTGTCTTTTGCCAAAATAAAATGCATAAGAGTAACTCAATACGCTTACGCTGCTTTTCTTCATTTTATTTAAAATAACTGTTTCCATCTCAGCCTTATGCCAAACATACAGCAAGAGGAGGAGTGAACTGTGGAGCTGTGACCTCAGGTTTGGTACACAACTCAAGTGAGAAAGCAAATTACTTCAGAGAACATCAGATGCTCGGGTTTGGTTTATTCTACAGAATTTTGTATTTAACCAGCTCCTTTGCAGTACAGATAAATCCTATTGAACATTCTAACAGAAATTTCTCTGCTGCTTACATCAGTTGTGAGTTGGGTGGTTCTAAGACAGGGTGCATGCCCACTCTGGGATGGTTATTCGTGCGCCAAGTTTGTTTGGGTGTCTGGCAGTGTCAGCAAACAAATAAATACATAAGTAACTTTTTTCCTGTCTTACCTCTTTTGGCCTGCGCAGTCTGGCAGGTCAGTGCTACTTCCACTGCTGACAACCAAAAAGTTAAAATTTATCTTGGGCTTAATCTTTTTGTTCTCTTCAGGTTTGCGTTCAGTAAGGCTTGAAGAAGGTGCTCTTTGTGGCTCCGTTCTCTACGCCAGAGCAAAATTTAGCACAAAAAGAATGCATGGGTGGGTTGATAATATCTACTGTCCTCAGCTCTGCTTTGGTTCAATAAACTTGAACATCTTCTCTCCTCCTTTGCCAATTGAGATAAGCAGCAACAATTACTCAAAATGTATTACCGACTCAGGCTCAGAAGGACCAGAGGAGTCGGCTCCATCTCTCTGGAGCTTACAGCTTCTTCCAGTGCCCGAGAGGGGCAGATAAGTCCCTGTTTGCCCCTGGACAGGCACCTCGCAGCTACTTCCTACAGGCAACTGCACCAAGGTTGCAAAAGGCAAGTGAGATAAATCCTCTGCTTCCCACACCGCCTACAAGGTTTCTGCTCACAACCAGCAGGCTGAAAGCTTTGTGCCATTACGGCAAAAGTCACAAAAGAACCGTCCTCCTCTCCCCCAGTGAGAAAATCCTCTCCTTGCCTTCCAGAGCTCTCCTCTCTCCTCGCCTTTCTGTGGTCTCCATAGCTGAAACCAGGAATTCATTGGACATCACTGCAATGCCTCTAACCAATTCGAACTGTCTCCAGAGCTCCAGGAAATTAGAATATGCCTCAGCTTGATCTGGTTTTTATCCCATTCCAGCACTGCACATACACAGCAACTTTAAGCTTACAGACATCCCTTCATGGTTCAAGCAAATCCTGCAATCACAGAACTTCATTTACAATCCAGCATAGTTTTTGCTGCCTGGTCTCCCCACAGCAGCCAGGCGTTTTGATGCAATCCTCATTTAATGCAATCTCCATTACAGGATTATGATCACATCAATAAAATGTTCCATATGGGGTTTTTTTTCCATCCCTCTCCCTCTCTCAACAGCACTAGACACTATATCTGCAAAAAACAACAAATCAAACAGGATGCTGGGATGCTCTAGGGAGGTAGTGGGGGGTACACATCCAACAAAATGCAGCAGCCAGCGCAAACTGCCCATCAGGGGCTGAGCCGCTGAGCTCCTCATCCCCCAGCCTCGCCAGTTAGCTCGCTGCCCGCGCCGCCAGCACAGGGCACAAACGGGCTCTTACCAGCCTAAAAATAAATACATCTTTTCCGATCACTTGTGAGCTCCCCGTACTTTTCACAGGAGCAGACTTTATTTCACTTGATCAGTTCCAGCCTGTCGATTCTGTTCAGGGTGAACCGCTGACGCTCTGCTGAGAGGGGGATGCTGCACAAAAGATACCGTACAAAAGCATACAGAAACCCCTTTCCCCCAAGCCCCCTTCTTACCTTCAACGCCTTCTCTGCACAAGATGTCAATCTGTATCGGCTCCTCAGCGCACCATCGAGGCGGTTAGAGTAGGGAAGGCTGCCCCGCTGCATGGAAGTTAGACCGCTTTGCAACAGCAAATCCTCGATCCGAGACACAAACCGCTTCTTCCCATGCAGCGTGCCGAGCACGGTTCATAAGCGACTCCCACATAGGGCACAGGTTTGTAAAAGAAAGGAAAAAGAAGGGAAAAAAAAAAGGTATCCTAACTTTTAGGTGAGCCTGAGTTTGTTTTATTTCTGTTGGCTTTAGCTAATTATCTGCTTTTGCTGCTGCAAAAGGCTGGAAACGCAGTCGCGCCCTGGAAGCC
>NW_008613001.1:0-793 GCF_000691845.1 Merops nubicus | reverse complement strand
TCCCTCCAGAGTATTGACCACACCACAGAACTTGGTGCTGTTGGCAAAGGTGCTGAGGGTGCACTCAGACAATCTCACTGCTCGTGTTACCAACAAAGGTGTTAGACAACACTGGTCCCAGTATGGACCCCTGAGGAACACCACTGGTCACTGCTCTCCACTTGGACATCAAGCCTCTGGCCACAACCCTGTGAGTGTGACCATCCAGCCCATTCCTTATCCACTGAGTGATGGGTAAGTGGTCCATCTATGAAATCCATTTCTATTTCAGAGACCAGGATGTCACGGGGGACAGTGTTGAACACTTTGCACAAGCCCAGGTAGGTGACATTGGTTGCTCTTCCCTTATCCACCAACACTGTAACTCCATCATAAAAGGCCAAATTCATCAGGCAAGATTTGCCCATGGTGAAACCATGTTGGTTGCCACCAATCACCTCCTCATTTTCTGTGTGCCTTAGCAGAGTCTTCAGGAGGATCTGCTCCATGATCTTGCCAGGCACAGAGGTGAAACTGGCTGGCATGTACTTGCCTGCATCTTCCTTCTTTCCCCCCTTTGAAGATGGGGTTTAGGTTTCCCCTTTTCCAGTCAATGGGAACTTCACCAGACTGTCGTGACTTCTCAAATAAGAACCTTAACAACTTCATCTGCCACTTCCCTCAGGATCTCATCAGGTCCCATAGACTTGTGCACCCTCAGGTTCTTTAGGTGACCTTTATTTACAGTGAGTGAACCTTCTTTCTCCTAGTCCTTGTTTTTGCCTGATGCAACTTGGGTGGTGTGGCTAGAGCC
>NW_008613000.1:7207-10319 GCF_000691845.1 Merops nubicus | reverse complement strand
CTTTTTCCTCCTTTGTCCTTTCCTTTCTTTTCTCTTCCCTCTCTCGTAGACTCAAACAGCTGCTGCAGGTTTGTAAATACTGAACCAACACACACAACATGGCTGACGCTCGCCCTGCTCGTTCACCAGGCTTTCCTTCCCCCGTCTCTGCCTTCCCCCCATTTAGGCTTTTGTTTCTTCTTCTTCATCTCCCATTTGAAAACAACAACAGAAAACACACGAAAAATAATTCGCCCTCCTTATTGCGTGCATGGCAGGATTTCAAGGGTAAGGATTTTTGCTTTGGCGGCTTTTTCCTTTTGTTTACAACAAAATGAAACACAAAATCGGAGAGCGTTTAGGAACCTAGGAAGGCCGGGAGGGAGGAAGGAAGGGGGAGAATTGGCTGAGCCCTGCTGAGAGAGGTTTGGTATGAATGTAAATATCTCTGGGGAAGGGGATTGGCGCATTAAAGCGCCAGTGGAGATGAAATATGATATTATGCTTGCAAAACAAGCTAGTGCCATTTCTTTCATTTTAGGATGTAGTCCAGTATAAGGTATCAACTCGGCACAGCCTTATTAATAAGGCATAAGCTAGTTATGTTAGAGTATGTATTGTGTAGTGAAAAATCACAGTATAGATTTTTGGGGTTTCTTGTCTTTCTCTGCATCTCCTTGTCAATTATCTTGAATAGTTCACAGATCACAGGATATAAAACTGGAGTTAACACTTGCCTGGTCTCTTTGTTTTGCTAGTGTTTTTTTTTATCACAGATTAATTTGCCCTTGTGATGATAGTAGCATAAACAGAAGCAGGTTTTTGTTGTTGTGAAAAGGAGTAATTTTTTGTCAAATACAGTTTTCACTTTGAACTGAAGTGTGATACTGAACTACAAGACAATGTTTCTGACGTCTTCTAACACAAAGATAAATGTTCAGTTTACCACCTCCCAACCTCAGTTATTTGGAGTAGTCCCTTTGGCTTTGATGAAAATAACTTATGTTTTATTGCACTTTTTATTTCTTCTTAATTGATATAAAGCCAAAATAACACTTTAATTTCTTGGTTGTACCTAAAATGATCTGCCAGAGAGCAGCATATCTAGGTTTTAATTCAAGGATGAATGCTCAAGGTGCAAAGGATATATTGCTTTCTAAACGTATGTTACTGTAACTCACAGTAAATGTTTCATGTTTCAGAGATTATATTTAAAAACAGTCTTTATTCAAAGCATGTACACATTGATAGCCATGACTTCTATCAGAGCAGTGCTCTAAAGTAATGTCCTAACTGTTTTCTTTGGCTACTTTGCTTTGGAAGCTTCTAGTGGAGAAGCATTGGCATAGCATAATCATAGTTCTTATTGAGATAGAAGTAGCTACTGCATTTTAATGCTGGAATTAAGTGTCATATGTTAATTATTTCTTTAATGCTTATGTTTTTCCTCTCACTTTTTCAATCCCCATTAACAAGTGTTGATTAACTGGAGGAGAAAATAAATTATGGTATTGAGTTTACCGCAATGTAAAACTTCAGTGGAGTTATCCAAATGGCATTTTGGAATGTGCATTCATGTCATGGCCCCCAAGTCAACTGTAATACTTCTAGATGGAAAAAAATTTGTGTAAAGAGTTTGTAGCTTCACATGTGAGAGGATTTGTGCAGCACTCAGTTACTCTTAACTATTAACTAATTGACAAATTAGCTAACTGATTTGTATTTTATCTATGAACAGTGAAACATGGGCCTGGGATCACTAAAGTAATTTTCAAGTAATTGTGAAATTAATTGAATAATATGCAGTACTTATTACTGTTTTCAGCATATGAAAGTGGTTGGATTCAACTTTACGTCTTAATCTAAAATGTGAATTTGGTGATGGCATGCAGAACTTAAGAGTTGAATTGGTTTGGCTATCGGTGAGGTTGAGGAGAATGTTTCTCCAATTGGAGATTGCCTTTTATATATTAAGTAATGTACAGTGTAGAACTACTATAAATCCATGTTATGTGAGGCCTTGTTTGACTTGCTTGAAAACTATGTACCTCATCAGATTGTGGAACCATTGCAAATAGTCATTAATGTGGTGATTGTTAGAATGCAATTAGGTAAGGTTTAAATGTAGTATTTGCAATTATTGCAAGATGTTTGGGATGTGTTGTTAAATTATCTTTTATGATTTTTTGAGAACTATCTGTAAAGAGTTACTAACAGTATACTGTAAACATTTACAGGTAGGTTTTTATAGTCTTTTTGGATATGGTTAACTTTGAGCATTTTCTTAAGTGTTACTGTTGAATGCTCTTATGTACTATTCAAGGTCTGTACCTCCAAATACTGGTGACAGTAGATCTTAATTTTAAGAGTAGCTCTATGGATTTCAAGAATGGTTAACATGCAGATGAGCTGCTGAATTTTAGAGGTTCAATTGCAGGTGATAGCTTGAACAGCAAATTTTCTGTTTACCAATAATATTTCTCTTTATAAACAGCTACTGTAAGTCATCTATATAGTGAGGAAAATTTAGTCCACTCACCATCTTTGAAGTAATCTCTTTATTTTCATTTTTATTTTTACTAGTGTGATATGTTTTTTGACACCCCAGCTGCAAGTCTCATGAGCATGTTTACAAACCTCACCAATCTGTTACTTTTTTTTGTGTGGTGATGGGATTGGAGAATGTAATTGGAGAGATTTTGTAGGGGCAAGGGATTATGAGGTGATTTGGAAACTGGATGAATGGCTTGCCCCAGAAGGTGGTGATCAGCAGCACAAAGTCTAGTTGGAGGCCAGTAACTAGTGAGCTACCTCAGGGCTTGTATTTGGTCTGGCTGAGCTGAATTTTCCCATGGCAGTCTTCCTAGTGTAGTGCCTTTGTGCTGAGAGTTCAAAGGGTGTTGATAACACCCATGTTGTGACTACCACTGAGCAGTGCTCACACAGCACCAAGGCTCTTTCTGACATTCCCCTCACAATGGGATGGGGGGGGCAGGAGCTTGGGGAGAACATAGCCAGAACAGCTGACCCTAACTGACCAAAGGGATATTCCATACCATATGATGTCAGCTCAACTATTAAGCTGGTACAAAGGAGGAGGGGGGGGGGGGGGCGGGACCCCCCACGCACCCTC
>NW_008613000.1:1926-7014 GCF_000691845.1 Merops nubicus | reverse complement strand
GGCTTGGTGGACATCACTTGCTCAGTAAGAGTTAACCCACCACAGGGCTAAATAGTGGATTCAGTCCTGCTTAACATATTGATTAGTGACCTGGATCATAGAATGGTTTGGGTTGGAAGAGACCTTAAAGATTATCTAGTTCCAACTCCCTTGGCTGTAGGCAGGGTCACCTCCCACTAGACCAAGTCATTCAAAGCCCCATCCAACCTGGTCTTGAACAAATGGATGATGGGGCAGAGTGTACCCTTGGCAAAGGAGTGACTGATACACCAGAGGGTTATGCTGCCATCCAGAGGGACCTGGACAGGCTGGAGAAACAGACTGACATGAACCACATGCAGCTCATCAAGGGTAAGTGCCAAGTCCTGTCCCTGAGGAGGAACAACTCCATGCACCTGTATGTTATGAGGGCTGAATGACTGGAAAGCAGCCTTGCAGAAAAGGACCTGGGGGTACTGGTGGACACCAAGCTGAATGTGAGCCAGCAGTGTGCCATTGCAGCAAAAAAGGCTATCCTGGTATCCTGGGCTGCATTAGGCAAAGTATTGCCAGCAGGTCAAGGGAGGTGATTCTTCCTTTATATTTGGCACTAGTGAGGCCACACCTGGAGTACTATGTCCAGTTCTGGGCTCTGTTGCATGTAGTGATGGATAAATTTGGTAAGAGACAAATCCCCTTGCCTTCTAGATGGTCTTCAGAGGTTAGAGGGCCTAGGGGCAGCTGAATTATCCCTTAATAGGTGCATCAATGAGAGCCATGACTATAGGTCCCATACCAGATACATGAAGAGCCTGTTGATGTAGGTCTGGTTGCATTTTAGAGAAGCAGTTGGATGCACAAATAGTATGGGTTACTCATATGCAACATACACAGATTCTTCAAGATTGCTGCTGATAAATGCACTAAGCTTCAGACTAGCTATATAGCTCTCAAATGGAACTGCAATCACAAAATCTCCTGGTGAAGCACTTGGAGTAGCTGAGTTCATGAATCTTACCAAAAGGCATCCCTTCTGGGGAGAATGAGCAAGACAAACCTGTTGATCTGTCTCTATGATTTGGTGTTGAATTCTTGTCCCCAAGTTAAGTCCAAAATAGTGAGAATATTTATATTACCTACTTTTGTGCAAAGTGTGGGACTGGGGTCAGCCTTTAGCAGTGGCACAAAGCATAGAATTGTAGAATCACTATGGTTGGAAAGGACCTCTAGGATCATAAAGTCCAACCTTCCTCCCAACAAGCTGTCAACCCAGCACTACCATGACCACTAAACCATGTCCTGAAGTGCCACGTCCACACATTTTTTGAACCCTTCCAGGGATGGGAAGCACCTCCCTGGGCCAATGCCTCACCACTCTGTCAGGGAAGAAATTCTTCCTAGTATCCAATTGAAACCTCCCCTGGTGCAACTTGAGGCTATTTCCTTTTGTCCTATCATTAGTAATTTGGGAGGAGAGACCAACACCAGCCTCCCTACAACCTCCTTTTAGGTGGTTGTAGAGAGCAATAAGTTCTCCTCTCAGCCTCCTCTTCTCCACACTAAACCTCAGTTCCCTCAGCCAGTCCTTATAAGGCCTGTTTTCCAGTCCTCTCACCAGCCTCGTTGCCCTTCTCTGGACTTGCTCCAGCACCTCCATGTCCTTCTTATACTGTGGTGTCCAAAACTGGACTCAAGGTGCAGTCTAACAAGTGCTGAGTCCAGGGGCACAACCACCTCCTTACTCCTGCTGGTCACACTGCTTCTGATAGAGGCCAAGATGTTGTGGGCCTTCTTGGCCACCTGGGCACACTGCTGGCTCATGTTCAGTTGCCTATCCACCAACAGCCCCAGGTCTTTCTCTGCCAGGCATCTTTCTAGCTACTCTTCCCCAAGCCTGTAGCATTGCCTGGGGTTGTTATGACCCAAGTGTAGGACCTGGCACTTGGCCTTGTTAAACCTCATACAACTGACCTCAGCCCGTTGCTCCAGCCTGTCCAAATCCCTCTGCAGAGCCTTCCTACTCAAGCAGATCAACACTCTCACTCAATTTTGTGTCATCTGCAAATTTACTGAGGGTGCATTTGATCCCCTCATCCAAGTCATTAATGATGATATTAAACAAGACTGGTCCCAGAACTGAGCCCCGAGGGCTGCTGCTCGTGACTGGTTGCCAATGGAATTTAATTCCGTTCACCACAACTTTCTGGGCTCAGCAATCCAGTCAGTTTTTAACCCAGCCAAGAGTCCACCTCTCTAGGCCATGAACTGCCAGCTTCTATAGTAGAATGTGGTGAGAAATGGTGTCAAATGCATTACTGAAGTCCAGGTAGACAATCTGCTGCTTTCCTGTCATCCACTAGGTGGGTCACCTGATTGTAGAAGGAGATCAGGCTGGTTAAACAGGACTTGCCCTTCATGAACCCATGTTGGCAGGACCTGATCCCTGTTGTCCTGCACTTGCCCTGTGATCACCCCCAAGATGAACCATTCTATAATCTTCCCTGGGACCGAGGTCAGGCTGATAGGCCTGTAGTTCCCCAGAACTACAGTTCCTCCTTCCTGCTCTTCTTGTAAATGGGTGTAATGTTGGTAAGTCTCCAGTTATCCAGGACCTCCCCCTTTAACCAGGGCTGCTGATAAATGATGGAGAGAGGCTTGGGAAGTTCCTTCACCAGCTCTCTTGGCACTCTCAGGTGCATCTCATCCAGCCCCATAGAATTATGGGTGTCCAATTGGCTTAGGAGGTCATTCACTATTATTTCCTGGATTATGAGCATTTATAACTTTCTTGGTAACTTCTGGGAGAAGCAAGTAACTGTTGTGATGAGTGGGAGAATGGGATAAGGGGAAGAATGAGGCTGTGCAAGCTTTATTCTACTCCAGATTCCTTCTTGATGCCTTGACAACACAGACCATCAGATCTTCCCCCAGCCTCTCTATCTGCTCTAGTCACCAGATGTTTATCAGCAACATTGAGCTTTGCAGTTTCAAACAGTTGTGCTTCCAACAGGTTCCACAGCACAAGAGAGATGTGTAACAAGTAGAGAGAGTCCAGTGAAGGGCTGTGATGATTAAGGGAGTAGAGCATCTTGCTACTGAGGAAAGACTAAGAGAGCTGGGAATGTTTAGTGTAGAGAAGGCTCAGGGGTAATCTTCCTAATGTATAGAAATACCTGAAGAGAGGCAGTAATAAAGACAGAGCCAAGTTCTTGTCAGTGGTGTCCAGTGACAGGACAAGAGGCAGTGGGCACACAGTGAAACACAGAAGGTTCTGTTTGAACAGAAGAAAAAAAAAAACATTTTTACTGTGAGGGTGACTGAGCACTGGAACAGGTTGCCCAGAGAGATAGTGGAGTCTCCTACTTTGGAGAGACTGTAAATCCCTCTGGATATATCGCTGTTCAACTGGCTTTTGGTGGCCTTGCTTGAACAGGGGTATTGAACCATATGACCTCCAGAGATCCCTTCCAACCTCAACCATTCTGTGATTTTTTTTTTTTGTGATTTCTGAGAGTGAATTTTTTGCTTGTTATTGGTAATTGGAAGTTTTTAATTGACAATAAATTAAATTGACATTACCTAAAAATCATTAAATTTTTTTTTCCTCACAATGCATTTGTTGTTTTCTTGCTATCCTTTTTCAGATGCTGTGTCAATATCTATTAAAATTCAGTACAGTGTTTAGGTATCTGGTATGCTTAGATAACTACCTATTATACTGATGAGCATTTTGTCTGTTGTTCTATATGTCTATAACTTATCTCTGGTCTTCAGCTTGAATTGTAAATTGTTGGGAGAGTAAATGTGTTTTTTCTTTTAATTTATTTTTCTAGGAATGATACAGATGACAAAAAGGTTTGGAGGATGTAAGCTGTCTAACCCATCTTGTACTCAAAAGACTATCAGCGATATCTGAATGATTCTGGATGGTTGTTTGTCCAACCTGTTCCTTAATCTCATGTATTTTGGGCAGTTAGAAGTTCTTTGTCTTAATGTTGAAAGGAGACATAAGGTTTTGTTAGTGATTGGTTTACCATCAATGGAACTGCAGTTAAGAGATCTGATCTAATATGAGATGACAGGAGTATCTTCAAAGAACAGCTTAACAGAAAATTGTTTCTTGTGTGGTGCAAATATTTTTAAGAAACAGGTCTTTATTTTTTTTAATGTTTTTAGAGTTAGGGAGTACACAGGTGTCTGTCATATTTGAAAATTGGAGACCACTGGGTACTTAGGCTTGATGTATTGTGAGTAGGAAGAGCATTCCTAAAGGCTGCCCTCAGATGCCAGAGGGCCTTCTCTCTACTGAGGAAAAGGCTTTTTCTGGAAGTGAATCAAGATAGAAATATCTCTTGGTCCACTGACTGCTGAGGGCACCTCAGGTGCCTACTGTCTTTCTTTTTTTATTAGCATTTGTGAATTACATCTATCTTGAATATTCTGCCCTCCCATGTTATCAATATGGAAGATACCTAACACTAAAATATTTATAAGACAAAGGGCAAGCAACCTCTTGTCTGGTTTGTGCTGTCCAAACAGCTTACTTGTTTAAAGTTGGGGTGGGGTGCTTCACTCCTACCCTCAGTTATAGCAGTGTTGGCTTGTATAGAGAGGATGAGGCAAACTTACTTCATGTAACTAGAGGTGTATCTATATCAATATTAGATGAAAAGTACATGTTTAAATGGAAATAAATTGGACAGGATTCTTTGATGTGAAGAAAAATCCTAGTTATCAGTCATGCTGAGGCATCTAACCACAATTCTGGGAGACTGTATGTTTGGGTGGGGGCGGAGCAAGTTTCTGTGAAGCAGGGATGTGGTGGGTTGGCCCTGGACGACATCCAAACTTTCATCCAACTACTCTTTCACCCCTTTCCCCAGCAGGATGGAAGGAGAAAATAAGAACAGGAGCAAGAAAGCTTGTGGGTCAAGATAAAGACAGGGAGGTCACTTTAGTGATTACCTATTGTAGGCAAAACAGGCTTAATTGGGGAATTTAACTTAATTTATTACCTATATATAAATAAATATTAAAATTACTGATTGAAGTATTGGGAAATGGAAACAAAACAAACATTAAAAGACTGGTAGAGAACACATGTAGGGA
>NW_008613000.1:653-1454 GCF_000691845.1 Merops nubicus | reverse complement strand
ATGTCAACCTTAATTTGGGGCTTGGGGTTCAAACCCCAGCATTTTGCTCGGCCCCTTGACATATGGGTGGACCACAGTTGTTATACTATCTCTAGGTGTTTCACCTTTATCCTGTGTTTACCTATAGACGCCACCACAGCCATCTCAGTTGTTGTTTCAGATTCTTCACTGTTGTGGTCTTATTCGTTGGAAAATCAGTGACACTGGATCTGAAGTTGATGTCATCTATTTGGCACAGCTCAGCATCTAATTGTATTGCAGTCCACATGCTGCCTGCTAAGGTCAACGTGCATTTTTATCATGGGGATATTTTCCATATTCCCAGTGGTGCTGCGCAGGATCTACAAGACAAAACATTAGAGCAATACTATTCCCACAAATAACATTTGCAGGGACATGTTCCCATTTTTCTTGTCCCGGTCTCATGATTAGGATGGTGCTGTCTTTTCCCACAGCTATTACTTCAGCTGGCTCAGGGGGCCGCTTGGCCCTTGGACCCATACCTTTGTTACTAAAGTTGGTGGATCCAAATCCTTTGTCTCCACAAACAGTAGTAACCTGGGATGGGTCCCCCTTCCTCATTGTTGTTTTCAAGATGGACAATATTAATAGTTGTGCTATTCTGTCATTGGCTTGAACCACTAAATCTTGCTCACCATTATTTAGCAGGATTACTTTAATCTCTCCTTGGTAGTCGGCATCAATCACTCCTCCCATCATGCAAATGCCTTTCAGGGCTAGGTTCGAGCAAGCAGTTATTAAGCTGAAGTGTCTTGGGGGAATCTGGATGCCTATCCTGGT
>NW_008613000.1:0-241 GCF_000691845.1 Merops nubicus | reverse complement strand
GTAATGTGATTCAATAGCATAGAATCATTATATCTATGGTAGAGGTAGTACTGTGGTGTGTGGCTTTCCTGCAGGGATAAGCAATCAAGTATCCCGAATAGGTGTCTACTGCAGTGCAGATGTATTTGCACCCTCGGTCCCGGGGTAAAGGTTCGATTTAAACCATCTGCCAAATTTGTCCTGTCAATTTTCCTCTTCCCAGCTCTCCTTTATGATATTTGGTACTGGGCGTTTATGCATG